>NW_024069213.1:0-59946 GCF_009389715.1 Phoenix dactylifera
GATTTCATCATCGGACTCTTGCCCCAACTTAGGTGAACTCAATCTCACATAGTATCACTTTAATTAAAATCAATTAGATGTTGGCCCCTAGGGATATTCGAGCTCAATAGGACGAAGATCACCGAAAGTTGCACCAATTTCGCTCTGTGGCTAGTTGATGTCTAGGCAAGCTTTGTCCCTATAAGGGAGATAGTTCATCTGTTCGAGGCAAGTAGTTTTTAAGTGGGACCTTTGCGAACGCATCGTGACCCCTCCACTTACCTGAGAGCTTACCTGGTCAACTCGGTTCATTAGACCGGATTGGAGGCTTAGGTGCCCTCTTCAAACCAGTTAGGAGCTGTCTAGTGATTTTAGGGCAAATACAAAGATTGATGTGTTTTTCTTTTATTGCATGTTTGACTGATCAAGTACTAGTGTATGCAAGGGAGTCATTCTAGAGTACATGACCTATTACCTTTTGACCTTGAAATAGAACGGACCCTTAGGAATATTCGAGCTGAGATCAGAACATTAGAATCATTCCCACCTCCTAAGATGGCTGAAGAACAACCCAAACTCCTGAGGGAGTACTTTACTCCCACCATTTACACTTCCCCATCTTGTATTCGATTACCTGAAGTAGCAGTGGTACAATATGAAATAAAGTCTAGTGTGATCCAAATGCTCCCATCTTTTTATGGGCTCACCAACGAAGATCCATATAAACACTTAGATGAATTTCTTGAGATATGCACCACTGTCAAGATTCAGAACTTCACTGATGATGCTCTGAAACTTAGATTATTCTCCTTCTCCCTTAAAGATAGAGCCAAGCAATGGCTAAATTCTTTAGAAGCCAATTTGATTCGTTCATGGGATCAAATGCAACAAGAATTCCTTAAAAAATACTTTTCCATAGGAAGAACGAACCAGTTTAGACGTGCCATCACGAGCTTCTCCCAAACTGAGGGAGAAGAATTTCATAAAACTTGGAAGAGATTTCGGGACCAAATCCGTAAATGCCCACATCATCAAATACCTAAATGGCAGCTAGTGCAATGTTTCTATGACGGATTGACTGAACGAAATCGTCAGATGATCGATGCTGCATGCGGGGGGACTTTCATGCTTCAAAATGAGCATGAAGCATAGCAATTATTTGAAAAGCTTAATGAAAACTCCCTCCACCATGCTTCTTGTTCTCGTCAAGCACCGCCGAGTTCTCAAAGAAAAGGAACCATTTGTGAAATAAGTTATTCTATGGACCTGTCTAGCAAGGTAGATGCATTGTCCCATAAGATTGACCAACTGATGATAGGAGGACATGTCGTTAGCTCTTCCCAAGCACAAGTATGTGCTATCTATTCTAGTCCATCGCATCCTATTCATGAGTGCCCCTCAGCACCCCAATTTTCTGAACTCGTGCAAGAACACATCAATGCTGCTCAAACACAGCCCAGACCGGGTAATGACCCATTTTCCAATACATATAATCCGGGATGGTGGAATCATCCAAATTTTTCTTGGAGGCAGCAAGCTTCGAATACTGCCCAACCCTACTCCCAAAATTTTCAAAACCCTCAGAATTTGCATCCCTATCGTCCCTCAACTCAATTTCAACATCCTCCTCCTCCAACCCAAAGAAATACAGCCTTTGAGGAGAAAGTGTTGACTGCCCTTCAAGGTTTGGAGGCAAACACACAACTATTGTACTCTCACACACAATCAATTACTAAGCTCGAATCTCAAATGGGTCAACTAGCTAATGCATTAAACAAGCGAGAGGAAGGCAAGCTTCCAAGTCATCCAATGAGTAATCCCAGGGGACAATATGTAGCTCAAGAAACTCGACTAAATCATGAGCAAGCCAACGCTTTGACTACCCTTAGGAGTGGACGTGTGATAGATAATAAGGTTGGGGAGGGTAACAACAAGAAAGGTGAAGAAGAGGAGAAGAATGTATCACATGAAAATCCAAAACCTTCTTCAGCTAGTCCACCATCTGCCACAACCCACATTCCAAAGGCCCCATTCCCTGAAGCACTTAATACACCCACTCCCTTTGGCAAGAAGGGAACTTTACTAGAAGAGATGATGGAGGTCTTCAAACAAGTTAAAATCAACCTCCCGCTCCTTGATGCCATCAAACAAGTTTTCTCCTATGCCAAATTTCTCAAAGACCTTTGCACCCAAAAGCGAAAATCTAGGACACATGTGCCTAAAAAGGTCCTACTTACTGAGCAGGTAAGTTCCATTCTCCAACACAACACCCCTCCAAAATTCAAAGATCCTGGTGCTCCCACTATTTCCTGCATCATAGAAGATAACTCCATTGATCGAGCACTTTTAGATCTAGGGGCAAGTGTGAATCTTCTACCCTATTCAGTCTATGAAAGATGTTCTTGTCAAGGTAGACAAATTCTATTTTCCAGTAGATTTTATCATCCTTGATATGGAACATGTGCCCAACATAAAAAAACAAATCCCTGTGATTCTTGGTCGTCCCTTTTTAGCTACAGCCAATGCATGTATCAACTGTAGAACTGGGACAATGGATATATCATTTGGAAATATGAAAATTAAGTTGAATGTGTTTCATGCCGCTGACCAACATGTGAGGGAAGACGAGTGTTGCCTAATTGATGAAATGGATGATCTTGTAGAGGAAGCCCTTCCCTATATCTTAGCAGATGACCCCTTAGAGGCATGTTTGGCCCATTTTGACATTGACAACTTTGATATGGACAAGGCCATAGAAGAAGTTAACATCTTACTCGATAATCAATCTCCTATGAGTTTCCTTCCTTGGAAGATCCGACCTGAACCTCTTCCCCCCATTGCTAGCACACCACTTTGTCCTTCCATTGATTCTCCACCTAAACTTGAGTTGAAGCCACTTCCGACAACTCTTAAGTATGCTTTACTAGGACCAGAAGATACTCTTCCTGTAATAATCGCGACCAACTTATCTACGGAGCAGGAAGTTAAACTTTTAAGGGTGCTAGAAGAGAATAAACATGCTATAGGATGGTCTGTAGCCGATTTGAAAGGGGTTGACCCCTCCGTTTGCATGCATCGAATTCACTTCGAAGATGATGCAAAGCCCACCCGAGAAATGCAAAGAAGACTCAATCCTAACATGAAGGAGGTAGTCAAGAAAGAAGTGGTGAAGTTATTAGTGTTGGAATTTGTATCCTAAATGTCAATCGTCAGCATATTGATGATTGAATTTTGTAAATGAATTGACAAATTAATAAAGTGTTATTTGGCATTATTCATCATTTCATCTTCAAATGAACTCTTATATGATGAAGTCCTTAGGACTTATGTTATGATAAAGGAGGATTTATCTTTGAGTTCTTAAACTTGTTCACGACCAAATGATATGTTGTTACTAGGACGACAGCATTATCGAGATTAGGTCGTTGTGTGACATATACATTGGTTGTCCTCTTAACCAAGGAGTGTGGAGACACTGGTATGCCACACAGGTGAAGTGTAGGAGTACATTTCACTGAACGTGACCAATTCCGGAACGCTCTACTGTCGAGAGATGTTCCGAGTGGATATGGGTATAAGTTTGGCCCTCTGACCTGAGACCGTAACCTGTGACTAGCAAGCAACTCACTGTACTTTGGTACCGGACTATCTGAATTTCTAATTCAGTGACGGAAGGTCACTGGGTGTAGTCAAGTACTTGCATAGTCAGTTGTGAGTCAAGATGGAATTGACCCCTCCTGAAAACAGGAGATAATGTCTTGTGATTAATTTAGCAAAACCTTGGCCAGGGTAATCCCAGTGAGGAGTCACGGGATATCTAAAGTTAATCACATAATGGATGTACTAATTATAGGGTTGACAGTGAGCTCTAAGTCATCCTGGCATTAGGAGTCAAAGGGATTGAATTATACAGTAACCATAGTTCAGGGTTCCAGAATATTTGCTTCGCATATATTCGACCTATCCGGACGTCGGGTACCATTGCTAGATGGTCACATCGATTAGTGTAGAAAATTGTTCCTATACTACCGGCTTAGGTTCGAACCTATGAGGTCACACGCATAGAAGATTCCTGATTGATCAAGAAAGCTGATGAATGATTAAGAATCATTCAGGAGTAATTTGGTCAATTTGATTGGCAAATTATCTTATAAAATAATTAAAGTAATTATTGAAGGATTAATTAGTAATTAAATTACTAATAAACTCAATTTGATTGAGTAATTGTGCTAAGGATGAGCCAAATTGAATTGGATTCAAGTTTGGGCTCAATCAGGGTTTTGACCTGATTGGATTAGGTCAGAACCAAAAAGGACTTAAGCTGATCAAATTAATTTTAAATTAATTTGTTCTTAATTGGGGATTGACCTAATTGAATTAGGTCCAACACAAAGTAATAATTCAATTTGATTGAGTTTGCATGAGCCAAAATTGAATTGGATTCAATTTGAGCTCAATCAGGATCTGACCTGATTAGATTGGGTTCAACCAAATTGCTTTGTTTTAATTCGGGTTTGACCAAATTTGATTAGGTGCAACCCAAGGGGATTAGGCTCAGATGATGTGGCAATTATTGGTGACATGGAATTGGATTTCATGAATTTTAAATAAACCAAAATTATTGCATGGCACATGGACCCATTGCTTGACACATGGCGACATTGTTTGTTATTTGAATTTAAATTCAAACATTAAGCAATATGTTAAATGATTTTAATCACTCAAACCATCAGCCAAGGTGGCGTCTGAGTTTTTGAATGGATTAAATTCGAATTTCAAGAGGTGATTTCGAAATTATGAAGTGTTTTACCTTGCCGCATGGATTTCAAATTCCTTCCCCCTTGCACATGTGTTTAAAATTTGAATTTAAATCAGATTTGGTTGAGATCTGATTTGGGTTGTTCCTATTCCTTTGCATGTGCCAACTAAAAGAGGTTTTCTGAAAATAAATTTCAAATTTTGAATGAAAATTCGGAGGCTATTAAAAGGGGTCAAACATGGGCACCAAAAACACATCCATTGCAGCCTTCTTCCTCACCCGCCTCCTCCTCCTCTTCTTCTCCATTTTAGATAGGGTTTTCAGGGTGAATATCTAGAAGATTCAAGATCAGATCTGAGTCCTCTACTTCCCTTGCAAACCTCATCTCTATCTGCTTCAAGACGATTGATCAAGAGTTGATTGAATCCCGGCGGGCAGATTTCAGCTTTCAAGTGTTCTGCAGCTGCTAGCACTGTTGCGGAAGAAGATCCTTCAGGACTTCGCGTGTACTTCTCGTAGAGGCCATTCGTGTGCATGGCTGCGAAGTCAAGAATCAGATTCACAAATTTCATCCATCATAAAAGGTATTAATCTAGCATTAATCATTTATTATGGTGTCAAGGTCTAGGTCCAATTCCCCGAGGTTTTACCCTCTTTTGGGGCTCCTCACGGAGATATCTCCAGAATCCATTCGATGGATATTCGGAGATTAATTGGAATAGAGTTCTTAAGTTTCAGATCTGATAGTTAATCATGCATAAAAGTTTTAGCATAATTGTTTAAACGATTCCGGCATAATCCTATATGTTCTTAAGGTGCTGATTTCTAGATTTGATCTTGTAAGCATGCATGAATTAAATTGTTTGATTCGGTTTTTCCGCTGCGTTTTAAAACTTAAAAAGAACTACGTATGGCTTGATCCCCCTTATGAAGGGGTACGGAGGCAACCCGATCAGGTTCAGCCATGGTTTTCAAAAAAAAAAAAAAATTCAGCATGCTAAACACCGAAGAACCTAGGATTCACTTTCAGTGGTATCAGAGCCAGGTTTATGTTTAAACTTTTATGTTTTAATTCTTGCAATTAAATCTAAAATCATTAACATGTTTAGATTAGATCTAAAGTGCTTTTTATGATTGATTTAATTGCTGATTATGCATGATTAAGTAGATCTGAAATTTTGGATGCATATGATGCATGTTTGTGTTAGGATTAGTAACATGAATAAATCTGAAATCATAATATTGTTTAGATTAGATCTAAATAAAGTTTATGATTCATATGATCTTTGATTTTAATGAACAAATCAGATCTGAAAATAAAAGTGAAAAAACAAATACATAAGATGTATGTTGTTTGTATTAATTCATGTTGTTATGTACATGTGATGCATGAACATAAAACACAATGACTTAAACATGAATTAAATCTGATTACATGTGATTAATTACAAAAACTCAGATCTGAAAATGTGTTTTAAGAACTGAAAGATTGTAATTAATATGTAATTAAAAAGAAATATGCAATGATCAAAACTTTCATAAGTCTAAACTTAATTGAGAATTAAGTGTTATGAAATAGAATTGTAACTCAATTAATTGACATTGCATAATTCTTTGGGCATATGGGTTAGCTTGAATCAAGTTCTTAGGATTGGGTTAGACCTAAGGTTAGAATCAAACATGGTCTAATTAGAGTTAATTGATCAAATCTAATTAAGTAGTAACTAGATTAGGTCAAGAAAACTCTAGGTTAAATACAATAGTTGTAGATTGATCAATTCCATGTCTTTGATTAGACCAAGATGGAACTTGATTTAGGCTCAGAGGTGTAGCCCGAGTCATTTGAGTAATCAAATCGAAATTGATTAACTAGTCGGTGTCTAAGGTAAGTTTGGCAGTTTTGACCGGTGGTTTTTAATTGGGAGCTACTCGCACTGATTCGTCTTTGTCGAGTTAATGGCATATCCCTTCCACCGATCTCACTTACCTGGCCGACATGGTCAATCACATTTTGATTGGATCACTTAATGATTCGAGTTAGCCCATGCCTTAAGAAAAATCAGTATGACTGATTTAGGTGTCTCCTTAACCGGTTTGAGTCTAATCTGATTTGGTGAAGTCAGTGGGAGAAATTAGACTAACCGGATCTTCTCATCTATCCTAATTATGAAATCCTCTAAAATTATTAGGTCCTTAAAATGAAATGGTTATGGAGATAACTAGGTCATAGCCTCCCATTAAGTTGGGTGATAATGGGTCCAATGTTTTGATAATTATTGGAGGCGCCACACGCCTGGTACTTATCAAGCATTGGAATTGTCATTCAATATATGATGAGTTAAGTGTACCTTCAATAGGCGGTCAGGTGAGCCGAGCCACACTCGGGCTTGGTCGTCTATTAGTTGATTAGACTTAACCCTATCATTTAATGGTTGGACCTGACTAGGGTATTCGGTGGAGGCGCCACACGCCTGCCGGAAAACCTAGGGCAAAATCATCACTAGAAGTTGCTTGGTGAAGCAATTGGTTAAGAACCTACCAATAGGTGCATATGGGTTGGCCGAGCCACACTCGGGCCTATATGGGATCTATTGGGTTCTAGTGCCCACTAAAGAATTAGGAGTAATTTTTCGAATTAGAGGTAGAGGCTACCAATTTGTATAAAATAGTGGGAATATCTTTAGACTAAAGTCCAAGTCTACTGTGTTTAGTCAATTCATATACTAATAGCCAAATTTTCTTTTTATGCAGAAATGGCCACTAATTTATCACTTCGCTCATTGTTGGACAATGACAAGTTGACTGGTCCAAATTTCAATAATTGGCATAGGAAACTGAAAATAGTGCTAGAGCATGAGAGGATCCTTTATGTGATAACGGATCAAGCACTTGAGTAGCCCGCTGCTAATGCATCAAGATCGGCCAGAGACACTTATCAGAAGTGGCTCAGTGACCGGATCACTGTTCGATGCATCATGTTGGCAGCAATGAGTGATGAGTTTAGTAGGCATTTTGAGAATACGCAGCCGGAAGATATCATTCAAGTGTTGAATGAATCATTCGGCGTTCCTGACGACGTTGAGAGGCACAAAACTAGTTGTGCCATCTTCAGCGCCCGAATGAAAGATGGGACCTCGATAACTGATCATGTACTGTACATGATTGAGTTGATCGAGCGTCTAAGCTCTCTTGGCTTTCCCCTTCATGATCAATTGGGGAAGGATGCCATACTAAACTCATTGCCTGGATCATACCGTCCTTTTCTCACTCATTTTCGTATGACGAAACCTGTAGTGAATTATCACCAATTGTTGGGGTTACTACAGACGTTTGAGAATGATCACCAACTTCTTAAGAAGACGGTGAATTTAGTGGGAGGTTCATCCAAGGGTCGCTCCTTTAAGAAAGGGAAAAAGAAAAATAAAATCCAAAAGAAACGGGTGCACCATGCTTAGCCTAGTCAGAAAAAGAATAAAAAGGCTGATCAGAGCAAGGCGGAGTGCTTCTTTTGCAAGAAGCAAGGACATTGGAAGAGGAACTGTCCTCTTTACATTGCATCCCTCGATCCGAACCGGCCTAAGAAAAGTGGGCAATCAGTTGCCAATCAAGGTACTTATATGATAACACCTTGCAATTTTTCTATTTGTGATAATTCGACCTGGGTATTGGATACCGGTAGTCCTTTTAATATTTGCAATTCGTTGCAGGGGCTACAAGTCAGTAAGAGGTTTGAAGAAGGAGAAAGGTTCTTGAATGTTGGAGATGGAAGACCAGTTCCAGTTCTAGCTTTAGAAATTCTTAAACTTGAATTCAGCTCTCATGTAAATGTCCTTAGTGATTGTCACTATTGTCCAAGTTTTCTATTGAATATCATTTCTGTAGGCCTTTTGGCCAAAAATGGTTATGAAATATCAATAAAAAAGGATTATTGCAATGTCATTTGGAATGGTGTTGTTGTAATGAATGAAATTCTGAGTAATGGCATTTACATTTTGTCACAGCCTGTTCATGTAATGTATAAATCCAATAAGCGCCCTAGAATAGATAATATCACGGATGTCTACCTTTGGCATCATAGGCTAGGTCATATTAACAAGAATAGGATGAACAGGTTAAGTAAAGAGGGAATCCTTGATGTTAATGATTATGAATCATTGACAACCTGTGAATCATGTCTTCTTGGTAAAATGACCAAATCACCTTTTACCGGAAAAGGTGAACGAGCCAGTGATTTATTGACCCTTATACATTCTGATGTATGTAGGCCAATGAGCACAGATGCTAGAGGTGGGTATTCATATTTCATTACGTTTATAGACGACCTTTCTAGGTATGGTTATGTCTATTTAATGAGACATAAATCTGAATCATTTGAAATGTTCAAATTATATCGTAATGAAGTAGAAAAACAAACTGGAAAGAGTATTAAAACTCTTCGATCAGATCGAGGAGGTGTATACCTCTCCAGTGAATTTTTGACATATCTAGGAGAAAATGGGATTCTCTCTCAATGGACTCCTCCTGGTACACCACAATATAATGGTGTGTCAGAAAGGAGAAATCGAACTCTGTTAGACATGGTTCGATCCATGATGGGGTTTGCTAATCTGCCCATATCCTTTTGGGGGTATGCTCTTGAGTCAGCCTGCTATATTCTAAATAAGGTTCCAAGTAAGTCTGTAAATAAAACACCACATGAGATGTGGACTGGACGCAAGCCGATGCTCTCTTACCTTAGGATTTGGGGGTGTCCGACGTACGTCAAACGTTTGAAGACAGACAAACTTGAACCCAAGTCTGACAAATGTTTCTTTGTTGGTTACCCTAAAGAAACTAAAGGATATTACTTCTACTTTGCTGAAGAACAAAAATTGTTCGTAAGCAATCGAGCAATTTTCTTAGAGAAGGAATTTTTTGGTGAAGGAACAAATAGCTCTAATGTTGAGCTTAGAGAAGTTCAACATGTAGAAGATCCGACACCATCTACTGAACCAGTTGAGTCGGATTTGATTAGATCAGATCCAGAACGCATATTAGATGCACCATTAAGGCTATCAGGTAGAGTACCACGTCAGCCGGACAGATACTACGGTTTCTTGGTCCGGGATGGGGATCCTATCGAACTTGATGAAAACGATGAGGATCCGATCACATATATGGATGCAATGCAGACGTATGACTCTGATAAATGGCTTGGAGCCATGCAATCCGAAATGGAATCCATGAAGGTCAATGATGTTTGGACATTAGTTGACCCACCCGAAGGAATTAAACCCATAGGGTGTAAGTGGATATTCAAAAGGAAATGAGGCGCAGACGGAAAGGTAGAGACCTATAAAGTCCGTCTGGTTGCCAAGGATTATCGTCAACGTTATGGTATTGACTATGACGAGATGTTTTCTCCTATGGCAATGCTCAAGTCCATTCGGATTGTGCTTGCATAGCAGCACATTTAGACTATGAAATCTGGCAAATGAATGTAAAGACCGCATTTCTAAATGGAGATTTAGAAGAAGAAGTGTATATGATACAACCTGAAGGTTTTACATCTGTAGATGAGTCTAAAGTGTGCAAGCTTCAAAAATCCATTTATGGATTAAAGCAAGCTTCACGGAGTTGGAATATACGTTTTGATAAGGTAATCAAAACATATGGCTTCATTAAGAATGAAGAGGAACCTTGCATTTATAAATGGGCAAATGGTTCAGTTATTATATTCCTTATTTTGTATGTGGATGACATTCTTTTAATCGGGAATGACATTCCTGCATTACAAGGAATAAAGGTTTGGCTATCATCTCAATTTGCTATGAAGGATTTGGGAGAAGCATCTTACATCCTAGGGATAAAGATCTATAGAGATAGATCTAGAAGATTGCTTGGATTATCCCAATCCACATACATTGATACTATACTGAAGAGGTTCAGTATGATTAATTCCAAGAAAGGCTATCTTCCGATGGGCCATGGAATTAACCTCTCTAAAAGGGATTGTCCAACAACCCCTCAAGAAAGAGAGAGTATGGATAGAATTCCATATGCTTCGGCAGTGGGATCTATAATGTATGCCATGACATGTACTAGACCAGACGTGGCATACTCACTAGGAGTAGTGAGCAGATACCAGTCTGATCCAGGTAGCAACCACTGGAAGGTTGTAAAAACCATCCTTAAGTATTTGAGAAATACTAAAGATCAGTGGCTTGTCTATGGTGATTCTGACTTAAAACTTAAGGGATATACTGATTCAAGTTTTCAGTCAGATCAAGATGATAGCAAGAGCGTGTCAGGATATATCTTCACTCTTAAGGGTGGGGCCATCTGCTGGAAGAGTTCCAAGCAGCATACAGTGGCAGATTCTACATGTGAAGCAGAATATATCGCAGCATCTGATGCCGCCAAGGAAGCTGTATAGTTGCGGAAGTTCATCACCGAGCTTGGAGTGACACCCTCCATTGATGGTCCAGTGCCTGTATTTTGTGACAATACTGGGGCCATAGCTCAAGCAAGAGAACCCAAAGCACATCAGCGGACCAAGCATATTCTACGTCGCTACCACCTGGTTCGAGAGATCATCGATCGAGGTGATATTGATCTTCAGAAGATTGACACAAAAGAAAATCTGGCTGACCCATTTACCAAAGTCCTCGGCATCAAAGAGTTCGACGAACACAAGTCGAAGATGGGTATTAGATACTGTGCCGCTTGGCATTAGGCTAAGTGGGAGTTGTTGGAATTTGTATCCTAAATGTCAATCGTCAGCATATTGATGATTGAATTTTGTAAATGAATTGATAAATTAATAAAGTGTTATTTGGCATTATTCATCATTTCATCTTCAAATGAACTCTTATATGATGAAGTCCTTAGGACTTATGTTATGATAAAGGAGGATTTATCTTTGAGTTCTTAAACTTGTTCACGACCAAATGATATGTTGTTACTAGGACGACAGCATTATCGAGATTAGGTCGTTGTGTGACATATACATTGGTTGTCCTCTTAACCAAGGAGTGTGGAGACACTGGTATGCCACACAGGTGAAGTGTAGGAGTACATTTCACTGAACGTGACCAATTCCGGAACGCTCTACTGTCGAGAGATGTTCCAAGTGGATATGGGTATAAGTTTGGCCCTCTGACCTGAGACCGCAACCTGTGACTAGCAAGCAACTCACTGTACTTTGGTACCGGACTACCTGAATTTCTAATTCAGTGACGGAAGGTCACTGGGTGCAGTCAAGTACTTGCATAGTCAGTTGTGAGTCAAGATGGAATTGACCCCTCCTGAAAACAGGAGATAATGTCTTGTGATTAATTTAGCAAAACCTTGGCCAGGGTAATCCCAGTGAGGAGTCACGGGATATCTAAAGTTAATCACATAATGGATGTACTAATTATAGGGTTGACAGTGAGCTCTAAGTCATCCTGGCATTAGGAGTCAAAGGGATTGAATTATACAGTAACCATAGTTCAGGGTTCCAGAATATTTGCTTCGCATATATTCGACCTATCCGGACGTCGGGTACCATTGCTAGATGGTCACATCCATTAGTGTAGAAAATTGTTCCTATACTACCGGCTTAGGTTCGAACCTATGAGGTCACACGCATAGAAGATTCCTGATTGATCAAGAAAGCTGATGAATGATTAAGAATCATTCAGGGGTAATTTGGTCAATTTGATTGGCAAATTATCTTATAAAATAATTAAAGTAATTATTGAAGGATTAATTAGTAATTAAATTACTAATAAACTCAATTTGATTGAGTAATTGTGCTAAGGATGAGCCAAATTGAATTGGATTCAAGTTTGGGCTCAATCAGGGTTTTGACCTGATTGGATTAGGTCAGAACCAAAAAGGACTTAAGCTGATCAAATTAATTTTAAATTAATTTGTTCTTAATTGGGGATTGACCTAATTGAATTAGGTCCAACACAAAGTAATAATTCAATTTGATTGAGTTTGCATGAGCCAAAATTGAATTGGATTTAATTTGAGCTCAATCAGGGTCTGACCTGATTAGATTGGGTTCAACCAAATTGCTTTGTTTTAATTCGGGTTTGACCAAATTTGATTAGGTGCAACCCAAGGGGATTAGGCTCAGATGATGTGGCAATTATTGGTGACATGGAATTGGATTTCATGAATTTTAAATAAACCAAAATTATTGCATGGCACATGGACCCATTGCTTGACACATGGCGACATTGTTTGTTATTTGAATTTAAATTCAAACATTAAGCAATGTGTTAAATGATTTTAATCACTCAAACCATCAGCCAAGGTGGCGTCTGAGTTTTTGAATGGATTAAATTCGAATTTCAAGAGGTGATTTCGAAATTATGAAGTGTTTTACCTTGCCGCATGGATTTCAAATTCCTTCCCTCTTGCACATGTGTTTAAAATTTGAATTTAAATCAGATTTGGTTGAGATCTGATTTGGGTTGTTCCTATTCCTTTGCATGTGCCAACTAAAAGAGGTTTTCTGAAAATAAATTTTGAATTTTGAATGAAAATTCGGAGGCCATTAAAAGGGGTCAAACATGGGCACCAAAAACACATCCATTGCAGCCTTCTTCCTCACCCGCCTCCTCCTCCTCTTCTTCTCCATTTTAGATAGGGTTTTCAGGATGAATATCTAGAAGATTCAAGATCAGATCTGAGTCCTCTACTTTCCTTACAAACCTCATCTCTATCTGCTTCAAGACGATTGATCAAGAGTTGATTGAATCCCGGCGGGCAGATTTCAACTTTCAAGTGTTCTGCAGCTGCTAGCACTGTTGCGGAAGAAGATCCTTCAGGACTTCGCGTGTACTTCTCGTAGAGGCCATTCGTGTGCGTGGCTGCGAAGTCAAGAATCAGATTCACAAATTTCATCCATCATAAAAGGTATTAATCTAGCATTAATCATTTATTATGGTGTCAAGGTCTAGGTCCAATTCCCCGAGGTTTTACCCTCTTTTGGGGCTCCTCACGGAGATATCTCCAGAATCCATTCGATGGATATTCGGAGATTAATTGGAATAGAGTTCTTAAGTTTCAGATCTGATAGTTAATCATGCATAAAAGTTTTAGCATAATTGTTTAAACGATTCCAGCATAATCCTATATGTTCTTAAGGTGCTGATTTCTAGATTTGATCTTGTAAGCATGCATGAATTAAATTGTTTGATTCGGTTTTTCCGCTGCGTTTTAAAACTTAAAAAGAACTACGTATGGCTTGATCCCCCTTATGAAGGGGTACGTAGGCAACCCGATCCGGTTCAGCCATGGTTTTCAAAAAAAAAAAAAAATTCAGCATGCTAAACACCGAAGAACCTAGGATTCACTTTCAATTAGATGTCGGAATCATTTACCCAATTTCTGATAGTAAGTGGGTAAGTCCGACACAAGTGGTCCCAAAAAAATTAGGTATCACTGTGGTTGAAATTACGGAAGGAGAATTGATACAAACATGCACAACCACGGGTTGGCGCGTGTGCATTGATTACAGAAAACTCAATTCAATGACTAGAAAGGACCATTTCCCTCTACCTTTCATAGATCAAATTTTGGAACGGTTGGCCGGTCAAGGTTTCTACTGCTTCTTAGATGGTTATTCTGGATATAATCAAGTACCTGTTTACCCGGACGACCAAGAGAAAACCATCTTTACCTGTCCATTTGGGACATTTGCATATAGGAGGATACCTTTGGACTATGCAATGCACCCGCAACTTTTCAACAATGTATGATGGCCATTTTTTCAGATATGGTAGAAAACTTTCTAGAAGTGTTCATTGATGATTTTTCAGTTTTTGGCCTATCTTTTGACGATTGTCTGGATAATTTAACCTTAGTTCTGAAAAGATGTAAGGAGACCAACCTAGTGTTAAGTTGGGAAAAGAGCCATTTCATGGTTCAAGTAGGCATAGTCTTGGGACACGTCGTGTCCAAGAGGGGTATTGAAGTAGATAAAGCCAAAGTCGATCTTATTTTCAATCTCCCTCCACCCAAAACTGTGAAACAAATCCGATCATTCCTTGGCCATGCTGGTTTCTACCGTCGCTTCATCCAGGACTTCAGTAAGATTTCCAAACCCTTGTGCAATCTTCTTGCCAGGGACACTCCCTTTGCCTTTGATGAAGCATGTGAGGAGGCATTTAAAAATCTTCGCTTGAAATTAACCACTGCATCTATCATACGGCCCCCTAATTGGACCCTTCCATTTGAACTGATGTGTGACGCATCCGACTATGCCATTGGGGTAGTTTTAGGGCAACGGCTAGAAAATGTACTTCATGTCATCTA
This sequence comes from Phoenix dactylifera, assembly GCF_009389715.1. Taxonomy (NCBI): domain Eukaryota; kingdom Viridiplantae; phylum Streptophyta; class Magnoliopsida; order Arecales; family Arecaceae; genus Phoenix; species Phoenix dactylifera. The sequence goes on from NW_024069213.1 coordinate 15,032, forward strand.
CTACGCTAGTAAAGCACTCTCGGATGCACAATTGAACTATACCACCACTGAGAAAGAGTTACTAGCTGTAGTATTCGCGCTAGACAAGTTTCGATCTTACCCTTTAGGATCCAAGGTTACCGTATTCACTGATCATGCTGCCCTCCGACATCTTCTTGCAAAGAAAGACACCAAACCCCATCTGATTCGATGGATTCTTTTAATACAAGAATTTGACCTAGAAATTTGTGACAAGAAAGGAACTGCAAATGTCGTAGTGGACCACTTATCTAGGATTCTTCTTGAGCCCTCTCAAAATACCTCATCCTTACACGATTCTTTTCCAGATGAACAATTATTTGAGGTACAAGGAACAAAAACACCATGGTTTGCAAACATAGTGAATTACCTTGCCATAGGATGAATTCCTGATGATTGGTCAACTCAAGACAAGAACCGATTCTTTTCACAAGTAAAGTTCTATTATTGGGATGATCCCGATCTATTCAAATATTGTCCCGATCAAGTAATCCATCGATGTGTCCCCGAATGCGAATTTCAAAGTATTCTTTCATTCTGCCATTCACAAGCTTGGGGGGGACATTTTAGGGGTAGAAAAACTGCAGCAAAAGTTTTCCAGAGTGGATTTTATTGGCCCACACTTTTCAAAGATGCCCATAACTGTGGAGTGATTGATTATACCCCTATTTGATTTTGATGAGCTCAAAGCATTTGAGTATATTTTATGTTGTACTAATGAATTCAATCTAGTGTTTCAGGCAAACATATGTGAATTTCTGTTTAAGTGCCTAGAGCCTTGGTTCAAAGTAATTTGGCTAAGTGTTGAACTCAATTTGAACCAAAATCTGAAGCTCGAGTCGACTCTGGAAGATTACGAGTCGACTCCATGTGTTTCAAAGGTTCTGGCACAAGCTCGAGTCGACTCCGGTACACTACGAGTCGACTCCGACTGAGAATAGACGGAAAGACAGAAAAAAGAATTTCAGACCCTGTCACCAAGTCGACTCCAATAGGTTTTGAGTCGACTCCGATGCTTGCCGAGTCGACTCCCGACGGTTCCAAGTCGACTCCAAAAGGTAACAGATAGAAAGACAGAACATTGGATCTTAGACCCTGTTACCGAGTCGACTCCAGAAGGTTACGAGTCGACTCCGAAGTTTGGCGAGTCGACTCCTAGTTATGTCCGAGTCAACTCCTAGAGGAAAGCAGTCTAAAAGGCAGAGAACCAATCTGAGAGACCTTGTGAACGAGTCGACTCCAAGAGTTTCAGAGTTGACCCCCAAGTCAGCCGAGTCGACTCCAACAAGGCGCGAGTCGACTCCGAGGTAGTTCAGTTCAAAAGATAGAGAATCAGTTTTTCGGCCTCTGAGAACGAGACGTCTCCTGAAGATCTCAAGTCGCCTCTCAAGACAGTCGAGTCGACTCCAAGAAAACTCGAGTCGACGCGAGGATGAAAAACAGAAAGATAGATTTCTAGAACCCTGAGAACGAGCCGACTCCTAAGTGCCCGAGTCATCTCCAGAAGTTGGCGAGTCGACTCCAGTTTGATCCGAGTCGACTCCAGGACGGGACAAGCACTTTAATTCAAATCCTGAACAGTGGGCGAGTCGTCTCCTGTAAAGGGCGAGTCGTCTCCTGTAAAGAGCGAGTCGACTCCAGTAACAGCCGAGTCGACTCCAGATCGCACGAGTCGACTCTGATCCCAATGGATACATTGTCAGGATGTGCAGACGGGACAGAACAGATCCAAATCTGTTCCTAACGGCTAGTTTTCGGTAGGAACCTCTTAAATAGCCAGAGTGAACAATAGTAGACGAGAAGAGAGCTATTCCATTCGAGCAAAAAGGCATTTCCACCTACCAAGAGCTTCTTAAGAGTAAATACAAGAAAAAAAGGAAGAGGTGCATTCAACTCAATCTGAGAAGTACTTTCTTTGCATTCAAGGCTCACCACTGTCCTCCAATCGTCAGTCCTTTCAAAAGGAGACTCAGAAATCGAGAAGCCCCTACTTCCCCATCTAAAATCTATTTGAGGGCTTCTAACTCTACTTTGCTTATATTGTTCTCACACTTGCTTTTTTAGAAGCTTTCCTTGTGAACTCTCAACCTTTGTTTTTGTTACTTGATTCAATCAGGGGATTGAATCAAAGGTTGTAAGGTTTGTTGGTGAGCCAAAGGAAAAACCAACGGTGTAAGGTTGTGGTTGGTGAACCGAAAAAAACCAACTGGGTTTGATTGTGAATCCGAAAAAACAATCGGGTGGTTCTAGTCGGTGAGCCTGTGAAAACCGACCGAGTTCATTGTAAACTCGTGAAAACAACAAGTTGGGTTGTGAGCTTGTAAAACAACTGGCTGTATATTGGGATTTGTATCCTAAATGTCAATCGTCAGCATATTGATGATTGAATTTTGTAAATGAATTGACAAATTAATAAAGTGTTATTTGGCATTATTCATCATTTCATCTTCAAATGAACTCTTATATGATGAAGTCCTTAGGACTTATGTTATGATAAAGGAGGATTTATCTTTGAGTCCTTAAACTTGTTCACGACCAAATGATATGTTGTTACTAGGACGACAGCATTATCGAGATTAGGTCGTTGTGTGACATATACGTTGGTTGTCCTCTTAACCAAGGAGTGTGGAGACACTGGTATGCCACACAGGTGAAGTGTAGGAGTACATTTCACTGAACGTGACCAATTCCGGAACGCTCTACTGTCGAGAGATGTTCCGAGTGGATATGGGTATAAGTTTGGCCCTCTGACCTGAGACCGCAACCTGTAACTAGCAAGCAACTTACTGTACTTTGGTACCGGACTAACTGAATTTCTAATTCAGTGACGGAAGGTCACTGGGTGCAGTCAAGTACTTGCGTAGTCAGTTGTGAGTCAAGATGGAATTGACCCCTCCTGAAAACAGAAGATAATGTCTTGTGATTAATTTAGCAAAACCTTGGCCAGGGTAATCCCAGTGAGGAGTCACGGGATATCTAAAGTTAATCACATAATGGATGTACTAATTATAGGGTTGACAGTGAGCTCTAAGTCATCCTGGCATTAGGAGTCAAAGGGATTGAATTATACAATAACCATAGTTCAGGGTTACAGAATATTTGCTTCGCATATATTCGGCCTATCCGGACGTTGGGTACCATTGCTAGATGGTCACATCAATTAGTGTAGGAAATTGTTCCTATACTACCGGCTTAGGTTCGAACCTATGAGGTCATATGCATAGAAGATTCCTGATTGATCAAGAAAGCTGATGAATGATTAAGAATCATTCAGGGATAATTTGGTCAATTTGATTGGCAAATTATCTTATAAAATAATTAAAGTAATTATTGAAGGATTAATTAGTAATTAAATTACTAATAAACTCAATTTGATTGAGTAATTGTGCTAAGGATGAGCCAAATTGAATTGGATTCAAGTTTGGGCTCAATCAGGATTTTGACCTGATTGGATTTGGTTAGAACCAAAAAGGACTTAAGCTGATCAAATTAATTTTAAATTAATTTATTCTTAATTGGGGATTGACCTAATTGGATTAGGTCCAACACAAAGTAATTAATTCAATTTGATTGAGTTTGCATGAGCCAAAATTGAATTTCAATTTGAGCTCAATCAGGGTCTGACCTGATTAGATTGGGTTCAACCAAATTGCTTTGTTTTAATTCGGGTTTGACCAAATTTGATTAGGTGCAACCCAAGGGGATTAGGCTCAGATGATGTGGCAATTATTGGTGACATGGAATTGGATTTCATGAATTTTAAATAAACCAAAATTATTGCATGGCACATGGACCCATTGCTTGACACATGGCGATATTGTTTGTTATTTGAATTTAAATTCAAACATTAAGCAATGTGTTAAATGATTTTAATCACTCAAACCATCAGCCAAGGTGGTGTATGAGTTTTTGAATGGATTAAATTCAAATTTCAAGAGGTGATTTCGAAATTATGAAGTGTTTTACCTTGCCGCATGGATTTCAAATTTCTTCCCTCTTGCACATGTGTTTAAAATTTGAATTTAAATCAGATTTGGTTGAGATCTGATTTGGGTTGTTCCTATTTCTTTGCATGTGCCAACTAAAAGAGGTTTTCTGAAAATAAATTTCGAATTTTGAATGAAAATTCGGAGGCCATTAAAAGGGGTCAAACATGGGCACCAAAAACACATCCATTGCAGCCTTCTTCCTCACCCGCCTCCTCTTCCTCTTCTTCTCCATTTTAGATAGGGTTTTCAGGGTGAATATCTAGAAGATTCAAGATCAGATCTGAGTCCTCTACTTTCCTTACAAACCTCATCTCCATCTGCTTCAAGACGATTGATCAAGAGTTGATTGAATCCCGACGGGCAGATTTCAGCTTTCAAGTGTTCTGCAACTGCTAACACTGATGCGGAAGAAGATCCTTCAGGACTTCGCGTGTACTTCTCGTAGAGGCCATTCGTGTGCGTGGCTGCGAAGTCAAGAATCAGATTCACAACTTTCATCCATCATAAAAGGTATTAATCTAGCATTAATCATTTATTATGGTGTCAAGGTCTAGGTCCGATTCCCCGAGGTTTTACCCTCTTTTGGGGCTCCTCACGGAGATATCTCCAGAATCCATTCGATGAACATTTAATTGGAATAGAGTTCTTAAGTTTCAGATCTGATAGTTAATCATGCATAAAAGTTTTAGCATAATTGTTTAAACGATTTCGGCATAATCCTATGTGTTCTTAATGTGCTGATTTCTAGATTTGATCTTGTAAGCATGCATGAATTAAATTGTTTGATTCATTTTTCTGCTGTATTTTTGAAATTTTAAAAGAACTACGTATGGCTTGATTTTCCTTGTGAAGGGGTACTTAGGCAACCCGATCAGGTTCAGCCATGGTTCTCAAAAAAAAAAAAAAAATTCAGCATGCTAAACACCGAAGAACCTAGGAAAAACTTTCATTGGTATCAGAGCCAGGTTTATGTTTAAACTTTTATGTTTTAATTCTTGCAATTAAATCTGAAATCATTAACATATTTAGATTAGATCTAAAGTGCTTTTTATGATTGATTTAATTGCTGATTATGCATGATTAAGTAGATCTGAAATTTTGGATGCATATGATGCATGTTTGTGTTAGGATTAGTAACATGAATAAATCTGAAATCATAATATTGTTTAGATTAGATCTAAATAAAGTTTATGATTCATATGATCTCTGATTTTAATGAACAAATCAGATCTGAAAATAAAAGTGAAAAAACAAATACATAAGATATATGTTGTTTGTATTAATTCATGTTGTTATGTATATGTGATGCATGAACATAAAACATAATGACTTAAACATGAATTAAATCTGATTACATGTGATTAATTACAAAAACTCAGATCTGAAAATATGTTTTAAGAACTGAAAGATTGTAATTAATATGTAATTAAAAAGAAATATGCAATTCTCAAAATTTTCATAAGTCTAAACTTAATTGAGAATTAAGTGTTATGAAATAGAATTGTAACTCAATTAATTGACATTGCATAATTCTTTGGGCATATGGGTTAGCTTGAATCAAGTTCTTAGGATTGGGTTAGACCTAAGGTTAGAATCAAACATGGTCTAATTAGAGTTAATTGATCAAATTTAATTAAGTAGTAACTAGATTAGGTCAAGAAAACTCTAGGTTAAATACAATAGTTGTAGATTGATCAATTCCATGTCTTTGATTAGACCAAGATGGAACTTGATTTAGGCTCAGAGGTATAGCCCGAGTCATTTGAGTAATCAAATCGAAATTGATTAACCAGTCGGTGTCTAAGGTAAGTTTGGCAGTTTTGACCGGTGGTTTTTAATTGGGAGCTACTCGCACTGATTCGTCTTTGTCGAGTTAATGGCATATCCCTTCCACCGATCTTACTTACCTGGCCGACATGGTCAATCACATTTTGATTGGATCACTTAATGATTCGAGTTAGCCCATGCCTTAAGGAAAATCAGTATGACTGATTTAGGTGTCTCCTTAACCGGTTTGAGTCTAATCTGATTTGGTAAAGTTAGTGGGAGAAATTAGACTAACCGGATCTTCTCATCTATCCTAATTATGAAATCATCTAAAATTATTAGGTCCTTAAAATGAAATGGTTATGGGGATAACTAGGTCATAGCCTCCCATTAAGTTGGGTGATAATGGGTCCAATGTTTTGATAATTATTGGAGGCGCCACACGCCTGGTACTTATCAAGCATTGGAATTGTCATTCAATATATGATGAGTTAAGTGTACCTTCAATAGGCGGTCAGGTGAGCCGAGCCACACTCGGGCTTGGTCGTCTATTAATTGGTTAGACTTAACCCTATCATTTAATGGTTGGACCTGACTAGGGTATTCGGTGGAGGCGCCACACGCCTGCCAGAAAACCTAGGGCAAAATCATCACTAGAAGTTGCTTGGTGAAGCAATTGGTTAAGAACCTACCAATAGGTGCATATGGGTTGGCCGAGCCACACTCGGGCCTATATGTGATCTATTGGGTTCTAGTGCCCACTAAAGAATTAGGAGTAATTTTTCGAATTAGAGGTAGAGGCTACCAATTTGTATAAAATAGTGGGAATACCTTTAGACTAAAGTCCAAGTCTATTGAGTTTAGTCAATTCATATACTAATAGCCAAATTTTCTTTTTATGCAGAAATGGCCACTAATTTGTCACTTCGCTCATTGTTGGACAATGACAAGTTGACTGGTCCAAATTTCAATAATTGGCATAGGAAACTGAAAATAGTGCTAGAGCATGAGAGGATCCTTTATGTGATAACGGATCAAGCACCTGAGCAGCCCGCTGCTAATGCATCAAGATCGGCTAGAGACACTTATCAGAAGTGACTCAGTGACCGGATCACTGTTCGATGCATCATGTTGGCAGCAATGAGTGATGAGTTTAGTAGGCGTTTTGAGAATACGCAGCCGGAAGATATCATTCAAGTGTTGAATGAATCATTCGGCGTTCCTGACGACGTTGAGAGGCACAAAACTAGTTGTGCCATCTTCAGCGCCCGAATGAAAGATGGAACCTCGGTAACTGATCATGTACTGTACATGATTGAGTTGATCGAGCGTCTAAGCTCTCTTGGCTTTTTCCTTCATGATCAATTGGGGAAGGATGCCATACTAAACTCATTGCCTGGATCATACCGTCCTTTTCTCACTCATTTTCGTATGACGAAATCTGTAGTGAATTATCACCAATTGTTGGGGTTACTACAGACGTTTGAGAATGATCACCAACTTCTTAAGAAGACGGTGAACTTAGTGGGAGGTTCATCCAAGGGTCGCTCCTTTAAGAAAGGAAAAAAGAAAAATAAAATCCAAAAGAAACAGGTGCACCATGCTCAGCCTAGTCAGAAAAATAATAAAAAGGCTGATCAGAGAAAGGCGGAGTGCTTCTTCTGCAAGAAGCAAGGACATTGGAAGAGGAACTATCCTCTTTACATTGCATCCCTCGATCCGAACCGGCCTAAGAAAAGTGGGCAATCAGTTGCCAATCAAGGTACTTATATGATAACACCTTGCAATTTTTCTATTTGTGATAATTCGACCTGGGTATTGGATACCGGTAGTCCTTTTAATATTTGCAATTCGTTGCAGGGGCTACAAGTCAGTAAGAGATTTGAAGAAGGAGAAAGGTTCCTGAATGTTGGAGATGGAAGACCAGTTCCAGTTCTAGCTTTAGGAATTCGTAAACTTAAATTCAGCTCTCATGTAAATGTCCTTAGTGATTGTCACTATTGTCCAAGTTTTCTATTGAATATCATTTCTGTAGGCCTTTTGGCCAAAAATGATTATGAAATATCAATAAAAAAGGATTATTGCAATGTCATTTGGAATGGTGTTGTTGTAATGAATGGAATTCTGAGTAAGGGCATTTACATTTTATCACAGCCTGTTCATGTAATGTATAAATCCAATAAGCGCCCTAGAATAGATAATGTCACGGATGTCTACCTTTGGCATCATAGGCTAGGTCATATTAAAGAAGGAATTCTTGATGTTAATAATTGTGAATCATTGACAACCTGTAAATCATATCTTCTTGGTAAAATGACCAAATCACCTTTTACCGAAAAAGGTGAACGAGCCAGTGATTTATTGACCCTTGTACATTCTGATGTATGTGGGCCAATGAGCACATATGCTAGAGGTGGGTATTCATATTTCATTACGTTTACAAACGACCTTTCAAGGTATGGTTATGTCTATTTAATGAGACATAAATCTGAATCATTTGAAATGTTCAAATTATATCGTAATGAAGTAGAAAAACAAACTGGAAAGAGAATTAAAACTCTTCGATCAGATCGAGGAGGTGAATACCTCTCCAGTAAATTTTTGACATATCTAGGAGAAAATGGGATTCTCTCTCAATGGACTCCTCCTGGTACACCACAATATAATGGTGTGTCAGAAAGGAGAAATCGAACTCTGTTAGACATGGTTCGATCCATGATGGGGTTTGCTAATCTGCCCATATCCTTTTGGAGAAATGCTCTTGAGTCAGCCTGCTATATTCTAAATAAGGTTCCAAGTAAGTCTGTAAATAAAACACCACATGAGATGTGGACTGGACGCAAACCGATGCTTTCTTACCTTAGGATTTGGGGGTGTCCGGCGTACGTCAAACGTTTGAAGACAGACAAACTTGAACCCAAGTCTGACAAATGTTTCTTTGTTGGTTATCCTAAAGAAACTAAAGGATATTACTTCTACTTTGTTGAAGAACAAAAATTGTTCGTAAGCAATAGAGCAATTTTCTTAGAAAAAGAATTCCTTGGTGAAGGAACAAATAGCTCTAATATTGAGCTTAGAGAAGTTCAACATGTAGAAGATCCGACACCATCTACTGAACCAGTTGAGTCGGATTTGATTAGATCAGATCCAGAACCCATATTAGATGCACCATTAAGGCGATCGGGTAGAGTACCACGTCAGCCGGACAGATACTACGGTTTCTTGGTCCGGGATGGGGATCCTATCGAACTTGATGAAAACGATGAGGATCCGATCACATATATGGATGCAATGCAGAGGTATGACTCTGATAAATGGCTGATAGTCAACTTCAAAGACCACGCAATAGCACGTATCTGGTAGGATAGTGATTACGGGTATCGATCCACAGGAATTGGGGTACAGTTGTTTTCTTAAAAATAAAAATATTTAAAAGGAAGAGTTTGTGAGGAAAATTAAACTAAGAAATTTAATAAAGAAAATGCAATTAAAATGATATCAGTTTGAGGGAACCTAAGGCAAGGAATTCACCACTAACATCGGAAAAAGGGTTATTTATAATTTATTTCGTTCTTGGATTAACATGCAAATTGGCTACAAGCCTAATAAGCATTCGAATAGAAATTTCACAAAAGCAATTTGGGAATAATCCATCTTCAGTTGGCATGAAATGTCTACCCTAATCTAAGGTGGTAGCACACTGCATCTTCCTTAAGCATGGACTATCTTATATTTACTCAGTGATCATGAAGAACAGTTGTATAAACATCATACTTAAAATCACAGAAATTAAATATGAGATGAAATAAAATATTCATTAGGAGGAAAATAAAGTTTATACAACTCCAAGAATAAAAATCAAAAATACAAAACCCTTGGCCCTTTGTTAGGGCTGCATCCGGCCCTAGAGAAGAGTTCAGCCTTCCATGGTATGGGGGGTAGCAGCAGCGATGTAGAAGGCCTTCATCATGACTGGATTCTCCCTCCTTTCTCCCGTCGGCTTCCTCTCCCTCTTGGACTTCATTATTTCTTCCTTTGGAAAATCATTCCCAAAATACCCAAAGTCTTCTCTCCCTCCTTTTTTTTTTTTTTTTCTTTTGTGTGGAACTCCCCTCCTCCGAAGAGATCCTGGAACCGGACCCCCCAAGCTTGCCTTCATCTTCACGCATTGATTCCATTTTATAGCCTTCACCTGGGTGGGAGGATAAGGTTGATTGAGCTGATCTGCCATTGGGAAGTTGAGCTGGGATTTCTTCAACGTGGAGGAGATGCGGCTGGTAGTTGATCCGGAAGTTGTGTTGCTTGATCTTCGGCTGCAGGGGATGGAGAGGACGTGGAGCAAGATGCAAGAGATGCTGGGATAAATCCATGGATAAGGATGAACTCGGGAGCTTGGAACGGCTAGGAGGGAGGCTATCGCGAATGAAAATAATCCGGAGAAGATGGGATGCTGGATTCGGGAGCTGGGAGCTGGAATTCGTTGGCTGAAGTCGGCTTGAACGTAGAGGAGACATGGCAGTTTGAGAGGATTTCGGATGGTTGAATGCGAACTGGAAGCAGGGGATAAGCTTGGGATGTTGGGATCGGAAAAAACTAGGATTTGAGTCTATCTCGTGAATCATGCGGGAGGGGGAAGGAAAAAGTCTTGGGTCTGTTCCAAAACAGAGCCCTGTTTATTGGATGCAGAAGATAGATGGAGTTGGCTTGGTTTTGGATTTGGTTCGGAAAGGATGAAGTCGGATCACGGAGAAGATGGGATCCAAAGCAGAGATGAGAGCGGGTTGCTTTGATTATGGAGGGAATGAAGCAGAGAGGATCTCGGCTGTTCTGGGAGGAACTCACAAACGGGATGTACGTGAAACAGGGGAGAATCACAGCATATGCGAACGGGAGATGAGGATGAATACGGTTGCTGGGTTCATGGGATTTTGTTTGGATACGGGAGAAGAGGATGAGGCTTGGTTTTAGATGAATGTCTTGAATGCATGGGAGCTGGGAAGGGAGTGATCCGTGGGTGAAGAGGAGTTGAGATCTATTCAGAAGCAGGGGATACGAATGACTTTGAGTTTGATTTTCGGTTGGCTGGAGTTGGATCACGGAGTATCCGGACATGGGAGGAGATGGAACCTGGATCCATGCGGACGTACTCTGTTCGTGGAGGTTTGGATTTGTTCTTTGGACTGCCGAAGATGTGGGCGCTTGGAGTTGGGATCTCGGGAAGATGAAGCTGGATGCTGAGAGATGTTCATCCGTGGAGGGGATCTAGCTGGAGAAGCTTCGGAGAAGGAATGTCGTGGAAGGTTAGGAAGATGCTGGGAAGATCCGTGAGATAAAGATGGAACAGGGGAAGATGCAGGACGTGGCCGACTCGGGTTGCACGCATGAACCATGGAGCAGAATAGCTGGGACGTTGGGAGATTCGGATAAGGATGGAACGGCATGGAAGAAACAGGATGGGGTGGAGTTCGGATTCGGAGGTTGGGAGGAAGTTGGGATCTCGGGATGAAAGGGAACTGCTCCTTGTTTTCGTGAAGGGAAGTCGAAGAAGAAACGCTCACGGCTCGGAAGACCCGGGAGCGCGAGGAAGCCTGGGCTCTATCCATTAGCTGGGAATAGGGGATCTTTGGAATGGTGAGAGTGATGAGTGAATGGAGCTTTGGGATCCGTGCAATTAGGATGGTATGCTTTGAGATCTGAGAGATAAATAATTGAAAGGATTTTATTGGTTTTTGAGATTAACATAGGGAAATTGGGTTATGTGGAAAAAGAGTTGGAACGAGTGGGAAGAAATTTAGGTAAACTTGAAAAGCACTGAATTTTGGAAAAGAATTCTTGGTGTCGACTCTGGAAAATATAAAATTGTGAAATGATGTAGTGTCCGTTTAGGCTTTACCTAATTGAGCTTGACTTGACCTGCATGCATTAAACTTAATTAATAAATAATCAAATCAAACTTGAATTACCTTTGATAATTTATTAAAATGCAATGGTGAAGGTAATACATTTTTTTAGTTGAATTTACAAAATATGTGAATTAAAATAATGATAAGTGCTATGAATAAGATATTAATTTATGCATTATTTAGCACTTATCAATGGCTTGGAGCCATGCAATCCGAAATGGAATCCATGAAGGTCAATGATGTTTGGACATTAGTTGACCCACCTGAAGGAATTAAACCCATAGGGTGTAAGTGGATATTCAAAAGGAAATGAGGCGCAGACGGAAAGGTAGAGACCTATAAAGCCCGTCTGGTTGCCAAGGATTATCGTCAACGTTATGGTATTGACTATGACGAGATGTTTTCTCCTATGGCAATGCTCAAGTCCATTCGGATTGTGCTTGCATAGCAGCACATTTAGACTATGAAATCTGGCAAATGAATGTAAAGACCGCATTTCTAAATGGAGATTTAGAAGAAGAAGTGTATATGATACAACCTGAAGGTTTTACATCTGTAGATGAGTCTAAAGTGTGCAAACTTCAAAAATCCATTTATGGATTAAAGCAAGCTTCACGGAGTTGGAATATACGTTTTGATAAGGTAATCAAAACATATGGCTTCATTAAGAATGAAGAGGAACCTTGCATTTATAAATGGGCAAATGGTTCAGTTATTATATTCCTTATTTTGTATGTGAATGACATTCTTTTAATCGGGAATGACATTCCTGCATTACAAGGAATAAAGGTTTGGCTATCATCTCAATTTGCTATGAAGGATTTGGGAAAAGCATCTTACATCCTAGGGATGAAGATCTATAGAGATAGATCTAGAAGATTGCTTAGATTATCCCAATCCAAGTACATTGATACTATACTGAAGAGGTTCGGTATGATTAATTCCAAGAAAGGCTATCTTCCGATGGGCCATGGAATTAACCTCTCTAAAAGGGATTGTCCGACAACCCCTCAAGAAAGAGAGAGTATGGATAGAATTCCATATGCTTCGGCAGTGGGATCTATAATGTATGCCGTGACATGTACTAGACCAGACGTGGCATACTCACTAGGAGTAGTGAGCAGATACCAGTCTGATCCAGGTAGCAACCACTGGAAGGTTGTAAAAACCATCCTTAAGTATTTGAGAAATACTAAAGATCAGTGGCTTGTCTATGGTGATTCTGACTTAAAACTTGAGGGATATACTGATTCAAGTTTTCAGTCAGATCAAGATGATAGCAAGAGCGTGTCAGGATATATCTTCACTCTTAAGGGTGGGGCCATCTGCTGGAAGAGTTCCAAGCAGCATACAGTGGCAGATTCTACATGTGAAGCAGAATATATCGCAGCATCTGATGCCGCCAAGGAAGCTGTATGGTTGCGGAAGTTCATCACCGAGCTTGGAGTGACACCCTCCATTGATGGTCCAGTGCCTGTATTTTGTGACAATACTGGGGCCATAGCTCAAGCAAAGGAACCTAAAGCACATCAGCGGACCAAGCATATTCTACGTCGCTACCACCTGGTTCGAGAGATCATCGATCGAGGTGATATTGATCTTCAGAAGATTGACACAAAAGAAAATCTGGCTGACCCATTTACCAAAGTCCTCGGCATCAAAGAGTTCGACGAACACAAGTCGAAGATGGGTATTAGATACTGTGCCGATTGGCATTAGGCTAAGTGAGAGTTGTTGGGATTTGTATCCTAAATGTCAATCGTCAGCATATTGATGATTGAATTTTGTAAATGAATTGACAAATTAATAAAGTGTTATTTGGCATTATTCATCATTTCATCTTCAAATGAACTCTTATATGATGAAGTCCTTAGGACTTATGTTATGATAAAGGAGGATTTATCTTTGAGTTCTTAAACTTGTTCGCGACCAAATGATATGTTGTTACTAGGACGACAGCATTATCGAGATTAGGTCATTGTGTGACATATATGTTGGTTGTCCTCTTAACCAAGGAGTGTGGAGACACTGGTATGCCACACAGGTGAAGTGTAGGAGTACATTTCACTGAACGTGACCAATTCCGGAACGCTCTACTGTCGACAGATGTTCTGAGTGGATATGGGTATAAGCTTGGCCCTCTGACCTGAGACCGCAACCTGTGACTAGCAAGCAACTCACTGTACTTTGGTACCGGACTACCTGAATTTCTAATTCAGTGACGGAAGGTCACTGGGTGCAGTCAAGTACTTGCGTAGTCAGTTGTGAGTCAAGATGGAATTGACCCCTCCTGAAAATAGGAGATAATGTCTTGTGATTAATTTAGCAAAACCTTGGCCAGGGTAATCCCAGTGAGGAGTCACGGGATATCTAAAGTTAATCACATAATGGATGTACTAATTATAGGGTTGACAGTGAGCTCTAAGTCATCCTGGCATTAGGAGTCAAAGGGATTGAATTATACAGTAACCATAGTTCAGGGTTCCAGAATATTTGCTTCGCATATATTCGGCCTATCCGGACGTTGGGTACCATTGCTAGATGGTCACATCAATTAGTGTAGGAAATTGTTCCTATACTACCGGCTTAGGTTCGAACCTATGAGGTCACACGCATAGAAGATTCCTGATTGATCAAAAAAGCTGATGAATGATTAAGAATCATTTAGGGATAATTTGGTCAATTTGATTGGCAAATTATCTTATAAAATAATTAAAATAATTATTGAAGGATTAATTAGTAATTAAATTACTAATAAACTCAATTTGATTGAGTAATTGTGCTAAGGATGAGCCAAATTGAATTGGATTCAAGTTTGGGCTCAATCAGGATTTTGACCTGATTGGATTAGGTTAGAACCAAAAAGGACTTAAGCTAATCAAATTAATTTTAAATTAATTTGTTCTTAATTGGGGATTGACCTAATTGGATTAGGTCCAACACAAAGTAATTAATTCAATTTGATTGAGTTTGCATGAGCCAAAATTGAATTGGATTCAATTTGAGCTCAATCAGGGTCTGACCTGATTAGATTGGGTTCAACCAAATTGCTTTGTTTTAATTCGGATTTGACCAAATTTGATTAGGTGCAACCCAAGGGGATTAGGCTCAGATGATGTGGCAATTATTGATGACATGGAATTGGATTTCATGAATTTTAAATAAACCAAAATTATTGCATGGCACATGGACCCATTGCTTGACACATGGCGATATTGTTTGTTATTTGAATTTAAATTCAAACATTAAGCAATGTGTTAAATGATTTTAATCACTCAAACCATCAGCCAAGGTGGTGTATGAGTTTTTGAATGGATTAAATTCAAATTTCAAGAGGTGATTTCGAAATTATGAAGTGTTTTACCTTGCCGCATGGATTTCAAATTCCTTCCCTCTTGCACATGTGTTTAAAATTTGAATTTAAATCAGATTTGGTTGAGATCTGATTTGGGTTGTTCCTATTCCTTTGCATGTGCCAACTAAAAGAGGTTTTCTGAAAATAAATTTTGAATTTTGAATGGAAATTCGGAGGCTATTAAAAGGGGTCAAACATGGGCACCAAAAACACATCCATTGCAGCCTTCTTCCTCACCCGCCTCCTCTTCCTCTTCTTCTCCATTTTAGATAGGGTTTTCAGGGTGAATATCTAGAAGATTCAAGATCAGATCTGAGTCCTCTACTTTCCTTACAAACCTCATCTCCATCTGCTTCAAGACGATTGATCAAGAGTTGATTGAATCCGACGGGCAGATTTCAGCTTTCAAGTGTTCTGCAACTGCTAGCACTGTTGCGGAAGAAGATCCTTCAGGACTTCGCGTGTACTTCTCGTAGAGGCCATTCGTGTACATGGCTGCGAAGTCAAGAATCAGATTCACAACTTTCATCCATCATAAAAGGTATTAATCTAGCATTAATCATTTATTATGGTGTCAAGGTCTAGGTCCGATTCTCCGAGGTTTTACCCTCTTTTGGGGCTTCTCACGGAGATATCTCCAGAATCCATTCGATGGATATTCGGAGATTAATTGGAATAGAGTTCTTAAGTTTCAGATCTGATAGTTAATCATGCATAAAAGTTTTAGCATAATTGTTTAAACGATTCCGGCATAATCCTATGTGTTCTTAATGTGCTGATTTCTAGATTTGATCTTGTAAGCATGCATGAATTAAATTGTTTGATTTATTTTTCCGCTGTATTTTTGAAATTTTAAAAGAACTACGTGTGGCTTGATTTCTCTTGTGAAGGGGTACGTAGGCAACCCGATCAGGTTCAGCCATGGTTTTCAAAAAAAAAAAAAATTCAGCATGCTAAACACCGAAGAACCTAGGAATAACTTTCACTGTAATCCTAGGGATTATAGTGAACTCCCAAGTGCGGCTTGGGGAGTGGACGTAGGAGCAAGAGTTGGCTCCGAACCACTATAAACTTTACTGTGTTTGTATTGGCTAGTTGTCTCTTTCTCTCACTTCACTCACTGCATCTAGTAATCTAACTATTCTGCTTGCATTAGATTTAGTTAATTACTCATTATACTTTTAATTGATCAAGATTTAATTAAAACCCAATTCACCCCCTCCTCTTGGGTTGTCTCCTTAGGCAACAAGTGGTATCAGAGCAAGTACTCTTATATCGATTGGTGTTTCAATCCCCAAAAGAGTAAAAGATTAAAATAACAACCCCTTTTGGATCTTTCCTTAGTGAGGGGCAATCCACCAATAGGCCTCCATTTTTTAATGGAGCTAACTATACCTATTGGAAGGCTAGAATGAGGATATTTATCCAAGCCCAAGATTATGATGTTTGGAGCATCATAATTAATGGACCATATATTCCTTCTATCTATGTTGATAACATTGCTATACCCAAGCTTGAAAAAGATAGGAATGATAATGATAGAAGGAAGGCACAACTAAATGCCAAAACAATGAATGTTCTTTATTGTGCCTTGGACCCTAATGAATTCAATAGAATCTCTACTTGTAATTCTGCAAAAGAAATATGGGATAGACTTGAAGTGACCCACGAGGGCACAAATCAAGTCAAAGAATCTAAAATTAACATGTTAGTACACAAATATGAACTATTTAAAATGGAGTCTAATGAAACCATTTCTTGCATGTTCACAAGATTTACTGATATTGTCAACGGCTTAAAAAGCCTTGAAAAAGGTTATACTAACAGTGATCTTGTCAGAAAAATTCTTCGCTCTTTACCAAGGTCATGGGAAGCCAAGGTCACGGCAATCTAAGAAGCAAAAGACTTGAACAAGCTGCCACTCGAGGAGCTTCTTGGATCACTAATGACACATGAGCTCACAATGAACCGACACAGCGAAGAAGAATCCTTCCATAAGAAAAAGGTAATTGCCCTCAAGTCCACTTCTTCTAATAAGGATCTTTCTTGCAGTAGCAGCAGTGAAGAAGAAGACAATAAGGAAGATGATGAAGAAGCTCTTCTTGTGCGAAAATTCAAAAGATTCATCAATAGAAAGAAGCCTTTCCATAAGAAGAGAGTTCCCTCGAGTTTCTTCTACAAGGATAAAGGTAAAGAAAAGGAAAGTGAGGGAACCGGATGCTATGAATGCAAGAAGTCCGGTCATTTCAGAGCCGACTGCCCCTTGCTGAAGAAGGGCAACAAGTACAAGAAGAAGAAAGCTCTTGTCACCACCTGGACTGACTCCGACAAATCATCATCATCATCGGAAGAGGAACAAGAGAAAAAGGCAAATTTCTGTTTTATGGCAAATGAAAATGAGGTAACATCTGAAACACATTTAGATTTTACCTTTGAAGAATTGTATGATGCCTTTAATGAACTAATGGATGAATATAGGTCAATAAACCTTAAAAACAAAGAATTGAAGCTAACCAATCAATCCTACATTCATAAAAATGATAAATTAATTAAGGATAAGGACTCTATCGTAAAAGAAAACTTAGAACTTAAAACAAGCAACCAATTGCTAACTCAAAAAACTGATACCTTAATTAAAGATAAAGAAAGACTAACTAAAGAAATTTCAGAACTTAAAAACATCAATCAAACTCTAAAAGATAACTTTACAAAAGATTTAAACCTACTAAAAATAGAAAAACTAAACTTAACAAAAGAACTTGAAAAATATAAACCAATTGTTGAGAAGTTTACCTATAGCTCTGAAAAACTTGATATGATCCTTAATAGTCAAAGAGCTGTATTTAATAGAGCCGGGTTAGGGTATAAGCCCAAGAACAAACAAAAACTTCTCAAAAACTTCTTTGTAAAAGCCGGTGAAAGTAAAACTAAAAATGTGACTTATTTTTGTTGTGGTAGAGTAGGACATAAAGTTAATATATGTAACCATAAAAAAACAGAAACTAAAAGAATGATTAAAAAGATTTGGGTTCCAAAAGGAACCAACATAACTAACCTTGAAGGACCCAAGAAAACTTGGGTACCTACAATTGTATGATTTTTTTTGTGTAGGAGTGTCTTGCAACCAAGCTCAATAAACACTGTTGGTACTTGGATAGTGGCTGCTCAAGACACATGACGGGTGACAAGGAGCAATTCTTCACTTAAGCATAACGTACTTAGCGTTAGTCAATTATGTGATAGAGATTTTGATGTTCTGTTTAAGCCATCTTTATGCATCATAACCAACTCAATTGACAATAGCTTAGTATTCAAAGGACTAAGACATGGCAATATTTATGTAGTAGATCTCGAAGATCTTGCCAAAAATAGCCACTGCTTAGTAGCTAGTGATACTAAGGTCAATGATGCAAGTTGGTTATGGCACCGTAAATTAGGTCATGCAAGTATGGATACACTATCTAAATTAGTTAAAAGGGACTCTGTGATTGATTTGCCAAAGTTAAAATTTGAGAAAAATAAAATTTGTAGAGCATATCAATTTGGCAAACAATCTAGAAGTTCTTTTAAAATCTATAAATTGTGTCTCTACTACTGGACCCCTTGAGCTACTTCATATGGATCTTTTTGGACCAACTAGGACCACAAGCCTTGGTGGAAACAAGTATGATCTTGTCATTGTAAATGATTTTTCTAGATACACATGGGTCATATTCTTAGCTCATAAAGATGAAGCATTTTTAGTATTTAAGAAATTCCATAAGGAAGTGACTAATACAAGAAATGCTTCAGTTATAACTATTAGAAGTGATCATGGAACGAAATTTGAAAATCATCTATTTGAAAAATTTTGTAGTAAAAAGGGGATAACTCATAATTTTTCTGCTCCTAGGACTCCACAACAAAATGGGGTGGTTGAAAGAAAGAATAGAACCCTAGAAAAAATGGCTAGGACTATGTTATGTGAAAGTGATCTCCCAAAGTACTTTTGGGGTAAGGCTATTAACACATCATGTTATATACTAAATAGAGTTTTATTAAGACCAATTATAAAGAAAACACCTTATGAACTTTGGAGAGATAGAAAGCCCAAAGTAAATTACTTTCATGTCTTTAGTTGTAGGTCTTTTATTCATAACAATGACAAAGATAATTTAGGAAAATTTGATTCTAAATCTGATGAAGGTATCTTTTTGGGATATTCTACATCAAGTAGGGCATATAGAGTGTTCAACAAAAGAACCCTTGTTATTGAAAAATCTATTCATATTGTTTTTGATGAGACTAATGATTCTTCCTCTAGCAAGAGAGTAGCTTTTGATGATGATGCAGGAATACTTGAGGAAAAGATGGATCACATGACTCTACAAGAGGATGAACCCAAGCAAGTTGAAGAAACTTCAACAAGCCAAGAGGTAATTGCCGAACATGTGCTTACAAAGGCTTGAAGGTATGCTCACGGTCACCCTAAAGAGTTAATCTTAGATGATCCATCTCAACCTGTTAGAACTAGAGCCTCTCTTAGAAACTTAAATAATCATCTTGCATTTGTTTCACATTTAGAACCTAAAAACATTGAAGAAGCTGAAAGAGATGTAAATTGGATAAATGCTATGCAAGAGGAACTTAACCAATTTACAAGAAATAAAGTATAGAACTTAGTTGAAAGACCCTCTGAATACTCAATAATTGGAACTAAATGGATATACAAAAATAAACTTAATGAAAATGGAGTTGTGGTTAGGAACAAGGCTAGACTAGTAGTAAAGGGCTATAATCAAGAAGAAGGTATAGACTTTGATGAGACTTTTGCTCCTGTGGCTAGACTTGAGGCAATTAGATTGTTACTAGCATTTGCATATTTTAAAGATTTCAAATTATTTCAAATGGATGTAAAAAGTGCCTTCTTGAATGGGTATATTAATGAGGAGGTTTATGTAAAATAACCTCCTGGTTTTGAGAATCATCAATACCCCAATCATGTTTATAAACTAAATAAAGCACTTTATGGTCTAAAATAAGCCCCTAGAGCATGGTATGAAAGACTTAGCAAATTTCTATTAGACCATGAATTTTTTAGAGGAAATGTTGATACAACCCTATTTTTGAAAAAGGAAAACAAAGATATGTTAGTAGTATAGATTTATGTAGATGATATTATTTTTGGTGCTACTAACAACCGTCTTTGCGAAGAGTTTGCTGAATTAATGCAGAGTGAATTTGAGATGAGCATGATGGAAGAATTGAACTACTTCCTCGGACTTCAAATCAAACAATCTAAGGAAGTGATTTTCATCAATCAAGCTAAATACATCAAGAAAATGCTAAAGAAGTTTGATATGGATGGAAACAAGTCAATTGGCACTTCCATGAGCTCATCATGCAAACTAGACAAAGATGAATCGATAAATTAGTAGATCAAAAGCTGTATAGAGGTATGATAGGATCATTATTATATCTTACAGCAAGTAGACCTGATATCATGTTTAGTGTATGCATGTGTGCTAGATATCAATCTAATCCTAAGGAATCATACCTAATTGCAGTTAAAAGAATTTTTAAATATCTAATAGGAACAAAAAATATAGGTCTATGGTACTCTAAAGAATTAAGCATAAACTTAATAGGGTACACTGATTCCGACTTCGCTGGTTGTAAATTTGATAGAAAAAGCACCAGCGGATCATGTCAATTTTTAGGAGAGAACTTAATTTCATGGTTTAGCAAAAAACAAAACTCGGTTGCACTATCTACGGCGGAAGCCGAATATGTTGCTGCCGGAAGTTGTTGTGCTCAAATTTTGTAGATCAAGCAACAACTTGAAGATTATGGCATTAAACAAGATAAGATTCCCATAAATTGTGATAATACAAGTGCCATAAATCTAACTAAAAATTCAATTCAGCACTCAAGAACTAAACATATTGAGATAAGACATCACTTCATAAGAGATCATGTGTTAAATGGTGATGTGATGCTTGAATTTGTTTGTACTGATGATCAACTTGCTGATATCTTCACAAAACCCTATAGTGAAGATCGATTTTGTATTCTTAGAAGAGGGTTAGGAGTGATTGATCCATTCTTGTGATACTCTCCTCTAATTCATTGATTTTGATGATTAGCTTATGTTGGATATAGGATTTCTCGTCTATGGTTATCGAATCATTCCTTAAGTTCTAAAGATTTCCATATCTCTCTCCTTTGGCACGGAATTAACTGAGTTTTTGGTTATGTGCCAGAGTTCGAGTCAACTCGAATGAATCTAAGAGTCGACTCGTGGGCGAGTCGACTCGCGCTTTTTCAGAAGTCGACTCGCGCTTTACTGGAGTCGACTCGAGGTCGAAAATCCGTCTTTTAACCCTAATCGAAATGTTTTTCCCCACTTTTATTTCGGCCGCCACTGTTCATAAAAGCGCTAGAGTCGTCTCCTACCTCATCCCCGACCCATTTTCTCGTCGTTTTTTCCGTATTTTCTCCCTTCTTCTTGTCTTTCCTTCGGATTTAGGTCAAAAATGCCTAGGAAAGCCGTTGTTCCGAGCCGGAAGAGACCTCTCACCGCGAGCGGCGCCGAGAGATGGTCCAAGGCGCGGAATGAACCTATGAGGCCACCACCTCCGGTTCCCTCTCCGCCTAGGCTGACTCCCTCGCGTTTGTGCGATGGAAGGGTTGTCTCCACCGGGAGGAAAGTCAACTTTGACTTCCTCTCCCGGGAAGGGTTCACCTTAGGGAATCGTCTTAGGGCCTAGGGCTTAGAGTATTTTTGTTCACTTGACCTCCCTACATACCCAGGGTTAGTTAAGGAATTTTATGGGACCGTCACACGGAGTGGCGATGGTATCCAAGGAACTGTAGCAAATGTCCCTATTTCCATTTTGGAGGATTCATTGCTCGAGTCCTCCATCTCTCCCGAGAGGGGATTGCTCCCACACATCCCACTGATAGGACTGAGGCCCTTACGGCCATGTTAGGGAGCCCACCTCAATCCCCCATAGAGGAGGTGTTTGCAAATTAGCTTTCAGCTGAAATGCGACTCCTCCTATGTATCATTTCTAGGACTCTCTTTCCTAAGACCGAGAGGTTTGACTTCATTTCTGAGAGAGACCTAGGCTTGATGTTCCACATTCTACATGACACTCCCATCAACTTTCCCAAACTTATCTACAGCTATATCTGTGAACCCCTAGACAAACCTAGGTTGAGTCTCCCCTATGGTATGCTTTTCACATCCTTTTTTGGGAGTTAGAAGTCCCTATCCCTGAGGGAGAACCCTCTCGCTCCCTCAAACACACAGACCATATGGGTGAGGGGACTCTCCACCGAATGGGTTTCCACAAGGTGGAGGGTGTTTGGGTTAGAAGAACATCCACATCTACACCAGCTAACCCTACTACTCATCACTCACCTATCTCTGAACATGACCAGGACCACTCCACAGATCCTTCCACCTTCCCATCCACATCTGATCCTTCATTCCCTGCTGAACCATCTACTTCAGCTGGACCCTCTACAGTGCCACCACCTCAGCAGCCCCTAGTGGTCAGGATTTGTCCTGAACAGCTCCAAGAGTTGAGGGATGACATAGTGAGGGAACTAAGAGGTACATCCAGTGCACCCTCCACTGACCTCACCCCTCCACAGTAGCAGTTTCCATGATGGTAGCTGAAGTAAAGGAGGAGCTGTCAAGTCTGAGAAGTCTAGTTCAGGGTCAGTACTTGAGCCTCACAGCTATTAAGGAAGACACAAGGGAAATACGCGACTCTATTAGAGCTGAGCTGCTAACGCAAAGTCAAGGTGCAGAAAGGCTCGCAAATGTATTGATAGACAAGCTGGATACAATCAATGAAAGTGTGATCCAACTTACCCAGACACACGCCACGGCGACCTCAGAGATTATTACACAACTAGGAAATGTGTCTGAAGGAATAAGCCTGGTTATGCAGGCTCATCGGCGGGGCATGGGCGCATAATCCTCTTCTGCTAGACGTCCTTAGAATTGTACTTTTATGTAATCATTCAAAGTCCTTTTGGACTTTCCATCATGTACTCAAATTTTGTAATCAATGAACTGAAGTCATTTTCTGAAAAATTGTGCATTTTGTCTTTTGTGTTATGACTTTGTGTATTATGTGCTTCTACATTGATTCTTTGATACTTCACATTTTTGCTATGATGACAAAAGGGGGGAGAAAGTATGATACATGTATGTAAAATGTAAAAGGAAACACTAAACAAGAAATTCTTTAAGCCAAATGTGATACAGATTTTCTCTTCTATAAAAGAGAATATTAAAAGAAAATTCAGAAAACTTGAACAAAGTTCAAACAAAATTGAATGCACATGCTGAGGGGAAGAATCTGAAATTATAAGAAAGCAAACTCATTAAAAACATATAAGCCAAACAATTGATTGCATGAGATGAAGGCTTATATAATTTCAAATGAAAGGGGGAGCTTTAATTTCAGAATTTACTGACTCATACCTTTCAATTTTTGGATACATTAAATGACTAGACATTTGAATTCATTTCAAAACTTTACTATGAATCACTTCTTGTATGAGCAACTCACTTTACAAATACTCAATGTTTTGTCATCATCAAAAAGAGGAAGATTGTGGAGTGATTGATTATACCCCTTGTGGAGTGATTGATTAAAACCCCATTTGATTTTGATGAGCTCAAAGCAATTGAGTATATCTTGTGATTACTAATGAATTCAATTGAGTGTTTCAGTGAAAATCCTGTCCAAGTGTTTCTAGACTTGGTTCATAGTATTTTGGATAAGTTAAGAAGTCTGCATGAACCAATGTCTGAGACTCGAGTCGACTTCCGAGTTTCACGAGTCGACTCCAAGCGTATCAAGGTCACTGGCACGAGCTCGAGTCGACTCCTGATCAGTACGAGTCGACTCCGACTGAAAACAGACAGAAGGACAGAAGAGCAGTTTTTCAGGTGTGAGATTCGAGTCGACTCCAGTGGAACGCGAGTCGACTCCCAGCGGTACACACAGAAAAAGTCAGAGAGCGTTTTATGGACTCTGAGATTCGAGTCGACTCCAGTGGAACGCGAGTCGACTCCCAGCGGTACACAAAGAAAAAGTCAGAGAGCGTTTTATGGACTCTGAGATTCGAGTCGACTCCCGCAGTACGCGAGTCGACTCCGAGACTGTGCGACCATCGACAGACAGAAGACCATGTTACTGCCTCTGAGATTCGAGTCGACTCACAGACAGCTCGAGTCGACTCCAAGACAAGCTTCACGTCAAAAGGCAGAAGACCAACTTTCGGAAACTGAGAGCCGAGTCGACTCCAAGGAAGTTCGAGTCGACTCCAAGACTGGATGAGCCAAAAGACAGAGAATCGAGAGTTCGGGCTCTGAGATTCGAGTCGACTCCCAGGACAGTCGAGTCGACTCGAGTGGACAAAATTCAAATTTGGATCCACGGACTACAGAGGATGAGCCGACTCCAAAATTGCCAGGTCAGCGCCAGAAGTTGGCGAGTCGACTCCGGGTCAAGACGAGTCGACTCCCAGTCAAGACGGCAACTTTAATTCAAACTGGGAACAGTTGCCGAGTCGACTCCGGAAAAGCTCGAGTCGACTCCTGCTACAGCCGAGTCGACTCCTGATCGCGCGAGTCGACTCCAACCCACCAACGGTCACATTGTCAGGCTGCGCAGAGTGTGCAGAACGGCCAGAAAAAGCAGAGTAACGGCTAGTTTCCGTGGGGGTTGGCTTAAATAGCCACAGAACACTGTAGCAAGGTAGAGAACACACATTCCACTCCTAGCATTCAAGTCTTCAAGCTCTCTAAGTGCTCTTCAACGAGAAAAAGGGAAGATCTGCATTTACTGCTCCACCAACATCTTCCCAGCATTCAAAGCTTCCTCCTCCTGCTTTCAAGTCGATCACTCTTTCAAGAGGAGACCGGAGTTCCAGAAGCCACACCTCTTCACCATCTTAAAAGCGTTTGAGGGCTTCTAACTCCTTTACGATTATATTGTTTTAAATCTGCTTTTTAAGAAGCTATCTTCTGTTTTCTTCTATCTCGTGTATTTACTTGATTCAATCGGGGGATTGAATCAAGGGGATTAAGGTTGGTTGGTGAGCCGGTTTAAAACCACGAGTGTAAGGGTTTGATTGTGAGCCCGGGAAAACAATCGGGGTTGGTTCTAGTCGGTGAGCCTGGGAAAACCGACCGAGTTCGTTGTGAGCTCGTAAAACAACAAGTTCGGTTGTGAGCTTGCAAAACAACCGGCTGTAATCCAAGGGGGTTATAGTGAAATTCCCAAGTGAGACTTGGGGAGTGGACGTAGGAGCAAGGGTTAGCTCCGAACCACTATAAAACTTTGTGTTTGTAGTGCATTGTCTCTCATCTTCTTCCCCACACATTACTCACAGCACTTAGCTTTAATTAAATAACTGGCTATAGTATTTAGTTAATCATCCACAAAGTTTTAATTAGCTAAGTTAATTTAAAAACCCAATTCACCCCCCCCCCCTCTTGGGTTGTCTATCTGGGCAACAAGTGGTATCAGAGCCAAAAACTCTTCCACTCAAGAGTTAAAAGATCAAAATGACAACCCCATTTGGATCTTCTCACATTGAGGGTCAGTCCACCCAAAGACCCCCTTTCTTCAATGGATCTGACTACTCATACTGGAAGGCTAGGATGAGAATATTCATCCAAGCCCAAGACTATGAGATGTGGTCCATTGTAGTAAATGGGCCATACATCCCATCCATATACGTAGATGGTGTTAAGGTACCTAAACTTGAAATGGACTAGGATGAACATGACATGAGGAAGGCACAATTAAACTCTAAAGCAATGAATGTCTTCTATTGTGCCTTAGACCGTAATGAATTCAATAGGGTCTCTACTTGCAATTCTGCAAAAGAGATTTGGGACAGACTTGAAGTGACCCATGAGGGCACGAATCAAGTGAAAGAGTCCAAAATAAATATTTTGGTTCATAAATATGAACTATTTAAAATGGACTCTAACGAAACAATTACATGCATGTTCACTAGGTTTACTGATATTGTCAATGGCCTAAAAAGCCTTGGCAAGAACTATACTAACAGTGAACTTGTCAGGAAAATCCTTCGGTGTCTACCAAGGTCGTGGGAAGCTAAAGTGACGGCAATCCAAGAAGCTAAAGACTTGAACAAGCTTCCACTTGAAGAGCTCCTTGGATCCCTTATGACGCATGAGCTTACCATGAAACAACACAACGAGGAAGAGTCCTCCCATAAGAAAAAGGTAATAGCTTTAAAATCTACTTCTTCTAACAAGGACTTGTCTTGCAGCAACAGCAGTGAAGAAGAAGAAGATGAGGAAGATGGTGGTGAGGCTCTTCTTGTGCGCAAGTTCAAGAAATTCATCAACCACAAGAAGTCCTATCATCAAAGGAGAGGCCCCTCAAATTCCTACCGCAAGGACAAAGGTAAGGAAAGGGAAAGTGAGGGGACCGGCTGCTATGAGTGCAAAAAGCCGGGACACATCCGAGCTGAGTGTCCCTTACTAAAGAAGAGCAGCAAGTACAAGAAGAAGAAGAAAGCCCTTGTCACCACCCTATCGGACTCCGACGCATCATCTTCATCATCGGATGAAGAACAAGAAGAGAAGGCCAATTTTTGTTTCATGGCCAACGAAAATGAGGTAACTTCCGATACGCACTATGATTTTTCATTTGATGAACTTTATGATGCATTTAATGAATTAATGGTAGAATATAAGGCTATAAATCTTAAGAATAAAGAACTGAAAATAACTAATCAATCATACCTACATAAATACGATAAATTAGTTAAGGATAAGGATTTAATCACCAAAGAAAATATAGAACTTAAAACAAGCAACCAACTTTTAACTCAAAAGACCAACACCTTGACTAAAGAAAATGAAA
This sequence comes from Phoenix dactylifera, assembly GCF_009389715.1. Classification (NCBI taxonomy): domain Eukaryota; kingdom Viridiplantae; phylum Streptophyta; class Magnoliopsida; order Arecales; family Arecaceae; genus Phoenix; species Phoenix dactylifera. The sequence continues at coordinate 41,976 of NW_024069213.1, forward strand.
AACTAACTAAGGAATTTTCAGAACTTAAAAAATATAAACAAACCTTAGATAAGGATCTTACTAAAGAACTTAATGATCTAAAAGCCGAAAATCAGACACTAACTAAAGAACTTAACAAATACAAACCCTTAGTTGAAAGATTTACCTATAGTTCTGAAAAATTAAACATGATACTAAATAGTCAACGTGCAGTGTTTAATAAAGCCGGTTTAGGATATAAACCAAGGAATAAGCAAAAACTTCTTAGTACTTCTTTGTTAAAGCTGGGGAAACAAAAACTAAGAAAATAACCTGCTTTTGTTGTGGTACAGTAGGCCATAAAGCAAATGTATGTAATTTTAGGAAAAGTAAAACTAAAAGAAAAATTAAAAGGGTATGGGTTCCAAAAGGAACAAACTTGACTAACCATGAAGGACCCAAGAAAACTTGGGTACCTAAGATGACATGATTTGCTTGTGTAGGAGTGTCTTGCAGCCAAGGTCAACAAAAATTGCTGGTATTTGGATAGTGGCTGCTCAAGGCACATGACGGGTGATAAAGACCAATTTTTCACCCTTGAAGCTAAGAAGGGAGGTGCTGTGACGTTTGGAGACAACAACCAAGGTCACATCATTGGTATTGGTAAAGTTCAAATCACCCCTTCTACTTTTATAGATAATGTTAGATATGTTGATGGTCTTAAGCATAACTTGTTAAGCATTAGTCAATTATGTGACAAAGGATATGATGTTATGTTTAAACCATCACTGTGCATTATAACAAATACTAATGATAATAGTTTAGTTTTTAAAGGGATGAGACGTGGAAATGTATATGTGGTAGATCTAGAAGACCTTACAAAACATAACCAATGTCTAGTTGTTAATGAAACTAAAGAAAATGATGCTAGTTGGTTATGGCACCGTAAGTTAGGTCATGCAAGCATGGACACAATAACTAAACTAGTTAAAAGAGACTCCGTGATAGGTTTGCCAAAATTAAAATTTGAAAAGAACAAAATATGTGAAGCATGTCAATTTGGCAAACAATCTAGAAACTCTTTTAAATCCATAAAATGTGTCTCTACTTCTAGGCCTCTAGAATTACTACACATGGACCTATTTGGTCCAACTAGAACAACAAGCCTAGGTGGAAATAAATATGGTCTAGTTATAGTAGATGATTACTCTAGGTACACATGGGTCATGTTTCTAGCGCATAAGGATCAAGCATTTTCTATGTTTAAGAAGTTCCATAAGGAAGTAACAAATGCTAGAGAGTCCTCAGTTATAGCTATTAGAAGTGACCATGGTACCGAATTCGAAAATCAATTATTTGATGAATTTTGTAGTAAAAAGGGGATAACCCATAATTTCTCAGCATCTAGGACACCACAACAAAATGGAGTTGTGGAAAGGAAAAATAGAACCCTAGAGGAAATGGCTAGAACGATGTTATGTGAAAGTAACCTCCCTAAGTACTTTTGGGGAGAAGCCATTAATACTTCTTGCCATGTATTAAATAGAGTTCTATTAAGACCCATCATAAAGAAAACACCATATGAACTGTTGAAAAACAGAAAACCAAAGGTTAACTATTTTCATGTTTTCGGATGTAGGTGTTTTGTACATAATAATGGGAAAGATAATCTAGGAAAATTTGATCCAAAATCTGATGAAGGAATATTCCTAGGTTATTCTACAACTAGTAAAGCCTATAGAATCTTTAATAAAAGAACCCTAGTTATAGAAGAATCTATACATGTTGTTTTTGATGACTCTAGTGACATCTCATCTAGTAAGAAGGTTAATTTTGATGATGATATTGAAATACTTGAAGAAAAGATAGATGAGATGGGACTACAAGATGATAATCAAAAGTTGATTGAAGGAGAATCATCAAACCAAGAGCCTATAGTGGATAATGGGCTAACTAAAGCTTGGAGGTATGCTCATGGGCATCCTAAGGAACTAATTCTAGATGATCCATCCCAACCCGTTAGGACTAGAGCATCCCTTAGAAATTTGAATAACCATCTAGCTTTTGTTTCACACTTTGAGCCCAAACATATAGAAGAAGCCGAAAATGATGTAAATTGGATAAATGCAATGCAAGAAGAACTAAACCAATTTACTAGAAATAAAGTGTGGGATCTAGTAGAGAGACCTTCTGAATATCCAATTATAGGTACAAAATGGATATATAAAAATAAGCTAGATGAAAATGGAATTGTTATAAGGAATAAGGCTAGACTAGTAGCAAAGGGTTATAATCAAGAAGAAGGTATAGACTTTGATGAAACCTTTGCTCCCGTAGCTAGACTTGAGGCTATTAGACTATTATTAGCATATGCATGCTCTAAGGACTTCAAGCTATATCAAATGGATGTAAAAAGTGCTTTTCTAAATGGGTTTATTAATGAGGAGGTATATGTGGAACAACCTCCTGGTTTTGAAAATCATCAATACCCCAATCATGTGTATAAACTGAACAAAGCACTTTATGGTCTAAAACAAGCACCTAGAGCATGGTATGAGAGACTTAGTAAATTTCTATTAGAACATGGATTCTCTAGGGGAAATGTAGATACAACACTATTTCTGAAAAAGAAAAATAAGGATATGTTATTAGTACAGATTTATGTTGATGATATCATTTTCGGTGCTACTAACAATCGCCTCTGCGAGGAATTTGCTGATTTGATGCAGAGTGAGTTTGAGATGAGCATGATGGGAGAGCTGAACTACTTCCTCGGGCTTCAAATCAAACAATCTGAAGGAGGCATCTTCATCAATCAAGCCAAATATATCAAGGAGATGCTCAAGAAGTTCGATATGGAGGGAAACAAGTCAATCAGCACCCCCATGAGCTCATCGTGTAAGTTAGACCAAGATGAATCAGGTAAATCTGTAGATCAAAAACTTTATAGAGGTATGATAGGTTCTTTACTGTATCTTACTGCAAGTAGGCCTGATATTATGTTTAGTGTGTGCATGTGTGCTAGATATCAGGCTAATCCTAAAGAATCACACCTAGCTGCAGTTAAGAGAATCTTTAAATACTTAATAGGAACTAAGAACATAGGGCTGTGGTACTCTAAAGAATCTAGCCTAAACTTAATAGGGTACACAGATTCAGACTTCGCTGGATGTAAGCTTGATAGAAAAAGTACCAGCGGGTCTTGTCAATTTCTAGGAGAAAACCTAATCTCATGGTTTAGCAAGAAACAAAACTCGGTTGCATTATCCACTGCAGAAGCTGAATATGTTGCAGCCGGGAGTTGTTGTGCTCAAATCTTGTGGATTAAACAACAATTAGAAGATTATGGCATTAAACAAGATAAAATCCCCATTAATTGTGATAATACAAGTGCCATAAACCTAACTAAAAATCCAATTCAACACTCAAGAACTAAACACATTGGGATAAGACATCACTTCATAAGAGATCATGTATTGAATGGTGATGTGACTCTCCAATTTGTTTGTACTGATGATCAATTAGCAGATATTTTCACAAAACCCCTAAGTGAAGAGAGGTTCAGTGTACTTAGAAGGGGATTAGGAGTGATTGACCCATCCTAGTGGGAGTTTCCACTAGATTAATTGATTTTGATGGTTAAAATGAGGTTAAAATAGAGTTTCTATTCAATGATCATCAAATCAGATCCCAACTAGGTGATTTTCCCTCATTTGGCACGGTTATAGCATGATTTTTAAGTGCGTGCCAAGGTTAGAGACGACTCGAGTAAGTTTCAGAGCCGGCTCCTAAGGGGGAGTCGACTCGCGCATTTGGGGGAGTCGACTCGTAAAGTTGGCAGCTGAGGAGGAGTCGACTCGCACATTGTCGGGAGTCGACTCGAAGTCTACAGGCGCATAAGGAGAGTCGACTCGCGCATTTTCTGGAGTCGACTCGAGGTCGAGTCGACTCGCGACTCAGGGGAGTCGACTCGCAGTCGAGATCCGACTTTTTAACCCTAGGTTTGTCGTTTCGCAAACACTTTTTTCTCAAGCCGCCACTGTTCACAAAGCCCTAGAGCCGACTCCTAGGTCATCCTCGATCGTCTCCAAGCCCTTTTCCCGTCGATTCTTCGCCGGACATTGAGTTTTCGTCCGTTCCTAGGTCTTTTCAGGTCAGTCCCGAGCTTCCTCTATCGATCCTTCTTCGTTCTCTAGGCTTTCATCTCGTTTAGGTCAAGATGCCTCGCAAGGGAGTTGTTAGAAAGAGGTCCCGTCCCGTGGCCGGTCCCGAGCGGCGCTCCAAGGCACGGCACGATGCCGCGAGGCAACCTCCTCCGGATCGTTCCCCGCCTAGGGTGGTTCATGTTAGGCCGTTGGCCGGGAAGGCCGTCACCTCCGGGAGGTATGTCACTTTCGACTATCTCTCCCGGGAAGGATTCACCATAGGCGATAGGCTTAGAGCCCAGGGTCTAGAGTACTTCCTCACCTTGGACCTTCCCACCTATCCTGGCCTAGTTCAAGAGTTCTACAGTACCGTCCATCGGAGAGATGGAGGTATTGAGGGCACGGTATTAGGTGTCCCATTGCGTGTCACAGAGGACCTCATTGCCCATATCCTCCACCTTCCATTAGTAGGGGTGGCTCCTGCACATCCTGAGGATAGATTTGAGGCCCTTACGATCGTCTTAGGGCATCCACCTCAGTCTCCCCTAGATGAGGTATCTGCTAGCTCACTTCCTATTGAAGTGAGAATCCTTTTGAGCATTTTGTCCAGGTCCATCTTCCCTAAGACAGGGAGATTTGATTTTGTGAATGAGAGGGACCTAGCTATTATGTCTTACATTCTTCAGGACACCCCGGTCAACTTCCCCAAGCTCATTTATAGGTATATGTGTGAGCCCCTGGATAGACCTAGGCTCTCCCTCCCATACGGAATGATATTCACTCTTCTCTTTAGGCAGTACGAAATTTCCATTCCTGAGAAGGAACCCTCTCGTGCCTTGCGATGGACTGATCGCTTGGGTACGGGGACCATGCACAGGATGGGATTTCGGAAGAGAGAAGGGATCTGGGTTAGGAAGTCCACTCTCACCGCTCAGACCACCAGACCATCACCCAGTCCAGAGCCAGATTCTGACTACCCAGAGTCCCCAGACCATCCAGACCTTCCATCCACTCCTCCTGCTCCTACCACCTCTGCCGGACCTTCCTCCTCAGCTCCACCATCTATGGAGGTCCGTATTGATCCAGAGCAGCTCCGGGAGCTGCGGCAGGAGATCGTCCAAGATTTGAGGGACGAGCTGCTCCGGGAGCTCCGAGGTTCCGTGCCAGCTCCCACTCCTGCACCCACTCCATCCTCAGCATTGGTCCCATCTTTGACAGCCGTGACAGACATGACGGCTGAGGTGCGGCAGGAGATCTACAACATTAGGACCCTGGTGCAGGCCCAGTTCCACAGCATGAGCGAGGTCACGAGCACCACGAGGAGGATGCGGGATGACATCCGCCGTGACATGCACACCACCACCGAGGGGGCCGAGCGCTTGTCGAATGTGCTCATCGACAAGCTGGATGCACTTCAGACCTCGGTGACTGGGCTTCAGACGTCGGTGACTGAGCTCTCCACTACACATAGCAGAGCCACCACGTCTATTATCACGCAGCTGGGCCATGTTACAGAGGCAGTCGCCCTCCTCATGGAGCAGAGCCGATTGAGAGGAGGAGTCACATCCTCGAGAGGAGGAGCTACATCCTCCAGAGGAGGAGATGTATCCTCGAGAGGGGGAGCTACATCCTCCAGAGGAGGAGATGTATCCTCGAGAGGGGGAGCCACATCCTCGAGGAGGTCATAGATGATTTTGAGTTGTGTTTTGTCTTCTTTTGTATTGTTCTTGCTTTACCTATTGTATGCTCAAATGTATTCATCTTCATATCAATACAATGAGTAGACATCTTATCTTCATTTCTGTGCCATTTGATGATTGACTGTGCCATTTGTGCCATTGATTGTGTGTGATTACCTCCTTTTTGGTATGATGACAAAAAGGGGGAGAAATGTGTAAGTATAAAATATGTAAAAGGGGAGAAATATTAAAAAATATGTAAAAGAAATCAATGGAAATAAATAAAACGATAAACTCTTAAAAACACACATAAATTTGTTCTAAGTGGATTCGGTACCTCGAGGCTCATTATCTCTCTTTTGGGGCTCCTAATGGAGTAATCTCCAGAATCTATTCAAGGGATATTCGGAGATTAGCTGAATCCTACTCAAGAACAAATTGACAGATTTTCCCTCTAAAGATAAAATTCAGTTCAAAAAAACTTCAAAGTATGAAGAGGAAATTCAGAAAATCAAAATATAGTTGAATGCATATGTTGAGGGGGAGAATCTGAATTTTAATCAAGCTAAAACATTAATGACATATAAGCCAAACAATTGATTGCATAATATGAAGGCTTATATAATTCCAAATGAAAGGGGGAGCTTTAACTCCGAAATTTAATGTTTCACTCCCTTCAAACTTGGATAAATTAAATTATCAGACATTTGAATTCATTTATGGATTTTACTTCATTGTTTTATGAGCAATTCATTTTACATATACTCAAAGTTTTGTCATCATCAAAAAGGGAGAGATTGTGGAGTGATTGATTAAAACCCCATTTGATTTTGATGAGCTCAAAGCAATTGAGTATATCTTGTGATTACTAATGAATTCAATTGAGTGTTTCAGTGAAAATCCTGTCCAAGTGTTTCTAGACTTGGTTCATAGTATTTTGGATAAGTTAAGAAGTCTGCATGAACCAATGTCTGAGACTCGAGTCGACTCCCGAGTTTCACGAGTCGACTCCAAGCGTATCAAGGTCACTGGCACGAGCTCGAGTCGACTCCTGATCAGTACGAGTCGACTCCGACTGAAAACAGACAGAAGGACAGAAGAGCAGTTTTTCAGGTGTGAGATTCGAGTCGACTCCAGTGGAACGCGAGTCGACTCCCAGCGGTACACACAGAAAAAGTCAGAGAGCGTTTTATGGACTCTGAGATTCGAGTCGACTCCAGTGGAACGCGAGTCGACTCCCAGCGGTACACAAAGAAAAAGTCAGAGAGCGTTTTATGGACTCTGAGATTCGAGTCGACTCCCGCAGTACGCGAGTCGACTCCGAGACTGTGCGACCATCGACAGACAGAAGACCATGTTACTGCCTCTGAGATTCGAGTCGACTCACAGACAGCTCGAGTCGACTCCAAGACAAGCTTCACGTCAAAAGGCAGAAGACCAACTTTCGAAAACTGAGAGCCGAGTCGACTCCAAGGAAGTTCGAGTCGACTCCAAGACTGGATGAGCCAAAAGACAGAGAATCGGGAGTTCGGGCTCTGAGATTCGAGTCGACTCCCAGGACAGTCGAGTCGACTCGAGTGGACAAAATTCAAATTTGGATCCACGGACTACAGAGGATGAGCCGACTCCAAAATTGCCAGGTCAGCGCCAGAAGTTGGCGAGTCGACTCCGGGTCAAGACGAGTCGACTCCCAGTCAAGACGGCAACTTTAATTCAAACTGGGAACAGTTGCCGAGTCGACTCCGGAAAAGCTCGAGTCGACTCCTGCTACAGCCGAGTCGACTCCTGATCGCGCGAGTCGACTCCAACCCACCAACGGTCACATTGTCAGGCTGCGCAGAGTGTGCAGAACGGCCAGAAAAAGCAGAGTAACGGCTAGTTTCCATGGGGGTTGGCTTAAATAGCCACAGAAGACTGTAGCAAGGTAGAGAACACACATTCCACTCCTAGCATTCAAGTCTTCAAGCTCTCTAAGTGCTCTTCAACGAGAAAAAGGGAAGATCTGCATTTACTGCTCCACCAACATCTTCCCAGCATTCAAAGCTTCCTCCTCCTGCTTTCAAGTCGATCACTCTTTCAAGAGGAGACCGGAGTTCCAGAAGCCACACCTCTTCACCATCTTAAAAGCGTTTGAGGGCTTCTAACTCCTTTACGATTATATTGTTTTAAATCTGCTTTTTGAGAAGCTATCTTCTGTTTTCTTCTATCTCGTGTATTTACTTGATTCAATCGGGGGATTGAATCAAGGAGATTAAGGTTGGTTGGTGAGCCGGTTTAAAACCAACGAGTGTAAGGGTTTGATTGTGAGCCCGGGAAAACAATCGGGGTTGGTTCTAGTCGGTGAGCCTGGGAAAACCGACCGAGTTCGTTGTGAGCCCGTAAAACAACAAGTTCGGTTGTGAGCTTGCAAAACAACCGGCTGTAATCCAAGGGGGTTATAGTGAAATTCCCAAGTGAGACTTGGGGAGTGGACGTAGGAGCAAGGGTTAGCTCCGAACCACTATAAAACTTTGTGTTTGTAGTGCATTGTCTCTCATCTTCTTCCCCACACATTACTCACAGCACTTAGCTTTAATTAAATAACTGGCTATAGTATTTAGTTAATCATCCACAAAGTTTTAATTAGCTAAGTTAATTTAAAAACCCAATTCACCCCCCCCTCTTGGGTTGTCTATCTGGGCAACACCCCTATTTGATTTTGATGAGCTCAAAGCATTTGAGTATATTTTATGTTGTACTAATGAACTCAATCTAGTATTTCAGGCAAATATATGTGAATTTCTGTTTAAGTGCCTCGAGCCTTGGTTCAAAGTAATTTGGCTAAGTGTTGAACTCAATTTGAACCAAAGTCTGAAGCTCGAGTCGACTCCGGAAGATTACGAGTTGACTCCATGTGTTTCAAAGGTTCTGGCACAAGCTCGAGTCGACTCCGGTACACTACGAGTCGACTCCGACTGAGAACAGACAGAACGAAGAATTTCAGACCCTGTCATCGAGTCGACTCTAATAGGTTTCGAGTCAACTCCGATGCTTACCGAGTCGACTCCCAATAGTTCCGAGTCGACTCCAAAGGGTAACAGACAGAACGTTGGAACTTAGACCCTGTTACCGAGTTGCCTGCAGAAGGTTACGAGTTGTTGCCCAAGATGACAAGCCAAGAGGGAGGGGTGAATTGATTTCTCTAAATTTTTACTATCTTAATTTAGTCAATTGATGAGTGAGTGAAGTTAAAACAATACACAATGCAAACACACAAGAAGTATAGTGGTTCGGTGCTCTCCTAAGCACCTACGTCCACTTTCCAAGCGACCTCTTGAGAATTTACTATAATCCCGTGGATTACAGTTGGATTGTTTTCGGGCTCACAATCCAAAAACCTTTACACTTTGGTTTTCCGGGATCACCAAAAACCTATGTTGGTTTTAACGGACTCACCAACGAACCTTCACAATTGGTTTTACGGGTTCACCAACAAACCTACACCGTTGGTTTTACGGGCTCACCAACAAACCTTTACCGTTGGTTTTATGGGCTCACCAACAAACCTTTACAAGGTGATTAAAAAGAAGAAGAAAGTTGAAACTCCTAGATGAGCAAATATAACAATTATAGGCTACAAAGAAGAGTTTAGAATATAGTTATCGCTTGAGGAGACTTCTCTTTTCTTTGTCAAGGTTGCTTCACTCTTCAAGGGTTGATGGAGCTCTTGATGTTCCTTAGAATCTGCTCTACTACTTCCTTTTGACTCTTTGAGTGAAACACTTGGATGAAGAAAATTAGGGCACTTGTCTTTCTTGTGTAAGCTTTGATATTTTGCAAAAGGATACTTTCTCTGATGAATAGTGTCACTTTAAATAGTTTTCCTCATCCATTGGACACTTCCCATTGGTTAGATTTCAAAAACTAGCCGTTACTTATTGTTGGAAGAACAAAAAGTACTTCTGCAGAACTAGCCGTTATGCTTCTGCCCGTGCTGGGGTCGATCCAACCTTTCCTGGAGTCGACTCAAACCACTGTTCATCAGACTTGGGGTCGACTCAACTTTCATTGGGGTCGACCAAACTTTCACTAGGGTCGACTCATGCTACATTGGGGTCGGCCCTCTCAGGAAACACAGAACCTTATATTTCAGCCATTTTTCACTGGGGTCGACTCAACTCTTTTTGGGTCGACTCAAGGTTCAGTGGGGTCGACTCAAGTTCCATTGGGGTCGACCCTCTCAGGGATTTCAGAGATCCAGTTTTGAATGACACAGCCTTGGGGTCGACTCATGTTCAGTTGGGATCGACTCAAGGTGGGGTCGACTCAAGTTATATTGGGGTCGATCCTCTCAGAGATTCCAGAGACTTGTTTTCTTGAGGCTTGAAGATGGGGTTGACTCAACTACTGTTCATCCGTGCCATTTTTGCAGAAGTGTGCCAGATGGTTCCATGATGTGCCGGGGTCGACTCCATCAATCTTGGGGTCGACTCATTCCACACTTTGCTGCAACTTAAGGTTAGATTCATCCGTATAATCAATGAAATATACTTCAAGCAATTTTAAATGTATCCCATGGTATTGCTACATACTCTTAACAATGAAAATTACTATTGTCCCCTTAAGAGTACGTTTCACTTGAAACTTTGCCGAATCAGAATTTAGAATTCACTATCTCTTTTCTATCGCAAATTTTATCTCATTATTAATCATTGAAATACATCTTGATCTCATTCTTAATCATTATTAATCTTGATCTCATTCTTTTAATGTACCGAGAGTGTCGAACTCAGTATTGATGTATCAAATTAACTTATAGTATTTAATTAGATATTTCCTTAATGGTCGTGTTAATCATCAAAATAACACTATCATCCTCAATCTCCCCCTCTTTGATGATTACAAAATATTGAGTATGAGCAGATTAATACTTATCTTAAAATTAGTTTGAGAAGAGCTCAAGTTGCTGAATTTCAGCTTTTCAAATTTGAGAGTGAAGTGTCCCGCTTTTTCATCCAAATATTGCCAATTTAGACTTTTGATTTTCTCCCCCTTTCTTTTATATTTGGTTAAAGATGAAACTTCAAAAATTTGAGATAAAGCAAGAGTTTCAGATTATGTATCGAGGTATGACAGGTATGTGCCAAATTCTGAAATTTGATTGAAAGTTTAGACTTTAACATTTTCATTATTACATATTGCTCCCCCTTAAGTGTATATTATCTCCTATTATATTTTTCAACCTTGTTTGTCAACTTATTGCAACTTTTTTCTTTTCTTGCTTCTTTCCCTTTTTGTTATCATCAAATAGGTGTATGGCAATAGATAAGTAGACTCAGTAAATAATAAACAGTCAAGTTTTACTGATCAATATGAAACATTGTAGTATACTAACGCCAAAAATACAATAATCTTCAATTAAAGTGCACAGTACATGAACAACACAAAATACATATGAGAACTAGATAAATCCTAGGCACTAATCATAATGCTAACATCAGCCTAGGGAGTATCTAATGGCGGTGATCTAGTCCTCATCCTCCTAGCATAAGTGGCGAGGGGAGGTCGAGCCTGATGGGACTGAGTCTGGCATGGACCTCGCTGAGCTGGATGACTCTGTTCCGAAACCTCTGACTCAGCTGCTCGAGGCACAGATGGACCATGAGCCTCTCTCTCTCTCCATAATGCTCCCACCTCCTCTCTGAGGTCGCTAAGCTCAGTAGTCATAATGTCCATCCTGCTCGTCAATCCGTCAGATAGAGTCCTCACCTGAGCTGACACAAGCTCAGTCATCCTACTCAAAAAATCCTCTGTGCACCCCGTGGGTGTGGATGACGAAGGTCCAGCCTCTGAAGGTGCTGTAGGATGATCCGCAGGTACCTCAACCTTAGGAATGGGGTCTCCAACCTCTGGTGCATCACCCTCTAGTGCATGTATCCCTGCTCCTGCACGCACCTACTGCCCGTCCACTTTCTCATAACCCATGCGAACTAGGAACCGTGCAATGTAGGTGTCAGTGAATAGCAGATGCCTGGAGATCTCTCTCTCTACAGATATGTCATGCTGTCGGAAAACCAGGATGAGTATCATACCGTAAGGCAAAGAGACTCTTGATTTGCATATGGCCTCTCGCATCTGCTTGATCATCATAGCTGGAAGATTTAGGGGAATGCTCTGAATAACGTGCTCCATAATAACCAAATCTCGCTCAGATATGAGATCAAATCTTCCACTTTTCGGAAACAAAATCCGACCTATGAAGTTGTGCAACAACCTCATCTCAACTGATAGGGAGCTCGCTATCACATTCTCGGAAAAGTCAAAATCATCGTTCTCAAGGATCAACTGTAGAGCTCTCAACTTGTTTTCCGGCTTTTCTGGAGTTGCACCTTCGCAGGGGAGATGAAGCAACTCACTCAGACTTGCTTCTGAAATCCTAACCCTTACACCTCGAACCTCGGACACAAGCCCTCCCGGTCCAACTTTTAAGAAGGCGTAGAACTCACGAACCAAGACCGGATAGGTCACTAAATCTAGGGAGCAAAGATACTCCCATCCTTGCCTTCGAATCCAATCCTCCAAACGAAACCCTTCTTGATCCAAAAATTCGGAGTGGATCCTTCTCCCCGTGGTTATCGGTCTTTCCACATATTTAGCAAGTTGAACTGAAGGGGAAGGAGGTGGAGGAGGCTCAACACGTGTCTCATCTTGTGGGAAAACTGTAGAGGAATCTCTAGCATGACTATCGACACGGGTTGTGCGTGAGACTCTTCCGGATCTCTTGGCAACGGCTCGTTTGGGTCCCATTCCTTCCAAGATCTTGATCTAACAGCTTGGGGAAGCAATCTAGTACTATTTGGAGATGATTGGAAGGGATTGAAAAGTGAGAAACAGGGTCTTAGGAAAAGGACAAGATGAAACAGTGCCCTAACATTGCTCACGGGTCCCTCTTTTAAAAACAGGGTCCTGCTGTTGGGTCGACTCCAGATTTTTCTTGGGTCGACTCAACGTGGGGTCGACCCCATTCTGGCTCGGGTCGGCCCCAGTTCAGAAAATTTTCTTTCTCTTCCTTTTCTTTTAAAAATTCTTCCTTTTCTCCAATCCTTACAAGTTCTTTATGAGACAATGATACATGAGTAATGAATCTATAGATGACTAGTTTGACTAATGTTTCATGGGTTTTTCGAAATGTGAGAAGAGTATCATGAGACAACTTGCTCCTTTTTATATCTTCTCAATCAAAAAGATCACATATGCCTAATTCCCTCCTAAGCATGCAAAATCTATCTTCACTTAAAGGTTTTGTGAATATGTCAGCTAATTGTTTCTCAGTGCATACATGCTCAATACATATGTTCCCATTTTGCACATGATCTCTAATGAAATGATATCTTATTTCAATGTGTTTGGCTTTAGAGTGCTGAACCGGATTTTTAGTAAGGTTAATGGCACTAGTGTTATCACACTTTATAGAAATTTTGTCAAGTTTAATTCCATAGTCCTCTAGTTGTTGCTTGAGCCATAGTACTTGAGCACAGCAACTCCCAGCAGCTATATATTCGGCCTCAGCCGTTGACAATGCTACTGAATTCTGCTTTTTGCTAAACCATGATACTAAATTATTCCCTAAAAATTGACATGTTCCACTAGTGCTCTTCCTATCTAATTTGCAACCAGCAAAATCTGCATCAGAAAATACAAGTAAATCTAGATAGGAGTCTCTAGAGTACCATAAACCTATGTTTGTGGTTGCTCTTAAATATCTAAGGATTCTTTTGACAGCAGATAGATGTGACTTCTTAGGATCTGATTGGTATCTAGCATGTTAGAAATATGCCCTAGAAGCCAATTTGGCTGACGCATTACTTTATTCTGGGACATAAATTTGTACTTGACCTTATTATGAATTTATTAAGTTGGGCATTCTTTTTCATTCATATTGTTTATGTGTCTATGAATCGTCCAAGGAATTAATAAGATGATGATGCATATTCTCAAGAGTTGAAAATTTGAGCTATGTATTATTGGTGATTAATTTCTAAATACTCCTGATCGATGGATCATCATGAGGACGGTGATCGACCCGATGAGATCAGTGCACACATCACTTTCATTACGGATGGACGAGACTCGAGTCCACAGTGTAGGGATACTGAAGTGATAGTGCAGGTGCTTGTTAGAAAACAAGGGTACTGAGCGTGACCAAGACAAGAAGTCACTTGGATGTCTATCCACTCGTCAGTGACTTGCTTGATGTTGCAGTAGTGTGACTGGTCCTTTGACCTGTGATGCTTCGGCTACTCACAGTAAGGTTATTGTAGTTTGACTGCACACATACATGGTCTCTAGCCATATGGGTCCATGCAGTGAAGATTGGCTGCAGTAGGTTCACTGTAGGAGTAGGGTATGCACCTATAAGAAATCTATCGACCTTGATAGATAAGGAGAGATCCTATGTGATTTATAAGACTGAGTTCGTAAGACCTCGGCCGGGACAGATTGTACAGTGGAGAAAAAGTTTTTCACTCTCGAGCTTAAGTCGAATAAATCTTGACATATGACAGGCGATGGGGTTTGACGAGTTGTCCATGACCTCCACCCTGTAGGGATCCACGATAGAAGGACTGTATCACACAATAACTGCATCTAGAGGTTCATCATTCTATTCTGCTGGGTAGCCACTACATGCTGCTAGGTGTCACTGGTGGATGGTGAGACTCACAGGGATTATCTCAATGGTCGATAAACCCTAATGAGTAGAGTTGGAACCGTTCCGACCCATTGAAAGAAGTTTTCAATGATATTCTGATAGAGATCACAATATATCTCACTACCAGTCAGAATAGAACCTGTGGGGCCACACACACTAGAGGCATTAACCGATCCGATGGTTGAATCGTGATTAGAAATCACAAGTAATCAATTCGATTGATAATCAGTTGAAGAAGGAACAATGGAATTAATTAATTGGACTTAAACACAAATCCTACTTCGAGTAGGATTCCTAGAGTCCTAATTGGATTAGGACTGAGAATCCTATTTGGAGTAGGACTGGGATTCCTACTTGGAGTAGGATTCTTACAATCCTAATTAGATTAGGAGTTTTGAATTAAATTTGGATTCCTACTTGGAGTAGGATTCCCAGAGTCCTAATCGAATTAGGACTTCGGATTCAAATTAGAGTCCTAATTGGATTAGGACTAAAATTAAATAAGTCCTAATTGGATTAGGATTTCTTAAGTCCTAATTAATTATTAATCTCATGAATCAACATGACTCCTAATTGGGTTAGGATTGAAGAGTTCAATTGAGTCATGGTTCATTCAAGTTCTAATTGGATTAGGACTAGTATAGATTGAACCCAATTGATTCATGATTTGGTTAAACCCTAATTGGATTAGGACTAAACCAAATAGGGGCCTCCTAATCCTCCTCTAGGCAACACAAGAAGGAGGGGATCACGCCCCTCCTCCTTTTCTTCCTTGGTGCGGCAACACAAGAGGGGCCGGCGCCCCTCTTGGTAAAAGATCAAGGGCTCCTAAATTGTAGGAGCCCTAGATATCTATAAAAGGGGACTTGGGCGGCACCTAGGGCATTCATGTGAAGCCCTTTTCCTCTCCAACTCGTGGCCTCCCTTCTCCTCCTCTTGTTTCAGCCGCAAGCAAGGAAAAGCAAAGAAAAGGTGTTGGCGGCATCCTCTTCCTCCCTTCCTCCTTCCAACGCATGCAAGGGAAAGAGGCTGCAAGGCTTGGTGATCTTCTTCCTTGAGTCCTCCTTCATCTTCCTCGTCCCAAGCACATTCAAGAGTTGAAAGAAAGGGAGGAGATCAGCCATCAAAACCAATCTCTGCAAGGAAGCTAGCACCCCGGAGAGATTGAAGCGTTTGGATCGACCTATTGCTTCGTGTGGATACCCGTAGAGGCCGGACACTTGAACGGCTTCAAGCGAACCTTCTTCCAAAACCACGATCATCAGTTTGCGGTGATCATCTACCCACACAATGGTGAAGATCTGATCTTCCTAATGTTTTTAAAGTTTTTAATCCTTATCTAACTACGAATGGTTTTTGAACAACGTTCATGCGATGAACGGTTGATCCCGCGCATGCCTCTTCCGCTGCATCTGAATTTTTTTAAAATTTTCTGCGGCATGGGCGGGTTCTAACAGTGGTATCAGAGTCTAGGCATCGTAGATTAAGATAAGGATTAATTATTAATAGACATCTTAGATCTGAAATTTAAAAGGTTATGCATGCTGAAAAATTTCTGCATGCAGATTTTTTAGGGTTGCTGATTTTTGCATGCTAATTTTTATGTGATAAATTGATGATTCTAATTGCATTATTAATGGGATTACAAAGTTTAGAATCATGATTAGCATGATCAGCAACCTATGTCATAACATAATCAATTAAGTTTCAGATCTGAAAAGTATAATTGCTGCATGTGGTGATGATCATAGGATTCAAACCCTTTTGGTATCAAATGTAATGAGCTGCGATGTGATCTGTAATGTCATGTAATTTTTCAGATGCTTGCATGCATCTTATTTGATGTTTTGAGAGGCCTGCGTGCCTACTAAAAGGGGATGTAATTTATTATTATTTTTATTTTATATCTGGTTGTATTTCTGTGATGTGATGTACGTCAACGATCAAGTCGAAGATAGTGTATGAGATGAACGGCGATCTGAGCGGTTGATGGCGATTGGATCAAGAGTTGGTCAAGGATCGAATTAAGGAGGCTTGGAACCAATTCAAGAGTTGAAGACCAGTTGATCGATTGACGTGCATGTGCTTGTAATATGACCTAATTAGAATCCATGATCATCACCTATTTAAAGTTTAGCTTTATTTATTGCTGCGATTATAACTGCCTGCGATGTGCCGTTTGCATGTGATGTGAATGAGAGCGGGGTAGATAGGTTTACATGTGATGTAGCAAACCCAATGAGACCTAAACTAAAACCTCCTCAATCAAGTCGAGAGTGAACCAAATGAGCGAGTCATATTAGATTAATTGATCTAATTGGTGTCTAGGAAAGCATGAAAGGTGGTTACTTAATTAGGACCTTACTCTCTGAGTAAGGGGAGCCTCCCACCTGCTTACCTGGCCAATTGTTCGATTACCTCTTATGAAGAGCTCAAGTTGCAAACACTAAGACCTGATTAACCGATATTAAGTCCATAGATCTTCCACCATAGTAGAGCTGCTAAGGTCTTTCTGATGTTGACTTGTCTCGGCTGGACACAGTGGGCAAGTTGCATCGGGGGGCTGGACCTCTCTATAGACATGAGATGTTATAGGGTAAAGGTGGGGTTGGGCACCAATAACTGTTAGGTGAGGACCCAATGACGACTTTCTTTCTACGGTTATATGGTGGGTCTGACTTAACTAAGAAATGGAATCAATAACTATTAGGTGAGGTCTTCATGGCTTAGAGACCAAGTAGCACTGCAACATGTTTAAGAAGCATTGTACAAGAGTTGTACACTCATCTATTTATGTGTCACCAATAACTGTTAGGTGAGGTGCCATGTAAATTGGTGGGACCGCAGTACCCACTAGAAATCCTAGTCGCAAAGGTTTTCCGTTTTTCTACTAGAGGAGTGCAAGGGATTTGAGAAAATAGTGGAAGGTACATTTGTTCTAAAAGACCCTAGAATAAATAAGGATCAAGTACAAAATTCTAACTAGAATCTTTACTCTCTGAGGATTATAATGTCAGCTTCTAGATTTTTAACTCTATAGAACAACCGTTTGACCAAACCCAATTATAAATGCTCCTGATCGATGGATCATCATTAGGACGGTGATCGACCCGATGAGATCAGTGCACACATCACTTTCATTACGGATGGACGAAACTCGAGTCCACAGTGTAGGGACACTGAAGTGATGGTGCAGGTGCTTGTTAGAGAACAAGGGTACTGAGCGTGACCAAGACAAGAAGTCACTTGGATGTCTATCCACTCGTCAGTGACTTGCTTGATGTTGCAGTAGTGTGACTGGTCCTTTGACCTGCGATGCTTCGGCTACTCACAGTGAGGTTATTGTAGTTTGACTGCACACATACATGGTCTCTAGCCATATGGGTCCATGCAGTGTAGATTGGCTGTAGTAGGTTCACTGTAGGAGTAGGGTATGCACCTATAAGGAATCTATCGACCTTGATAGATAAGGAGAGATCCTATGTGATTTATAAGACTGA
>NW_024069214.1:0-60035 GCF_009389715.1 Phoenix dactylifera
AAAAGTAAACTAATTAATCCACTTGCAATAAGGTTTAATTAGTTACTCATTAAGTTTTTATTTGCAATAATTACCTAAAACCCAATTCACCCCCCCCTCTTGGGTTGTCTTTTTGGGCAACAAGTGGTATAAGAGCTGGAACTCTTCTATCAAAAGAGTAAAAGATCAAAATGACAACCCCATTTGGATCTTCTCATATTGAGGGGCAATCCACCCATAGATCTCCATTCTTCAATGGAACCGACTACTCCTATTGGAAGGCTAGGATGAAGATATTTATCCAAGCTCAAGACTATGAGATTTGGAGCACCATAGTTAATGGACCTTACATCCCATCAATTTTTGTAGAGGGTGCTACTATACCCAAACTTGAAAAAGATTGGGATGCCAATGATATTAGGAAGGCACAACTAAATGCCAAAGCAATGAATGTGCTTTATTGTACCTTAGACCGTAATGAATTCAATAGAGTCTTGTGGAGTGATTGATTATAACCCTATTTGATTTTGATGAGCTCAAAGCATTTGAGTATATCTTATGTTATACTAATGAATTCAATCTAGTGTTTTAGTCAAATATTTGTGAATTTATGTTTAAGTGTCTCTAGCTTTGGTTCAATACACTTTGGCTAAGTATAGAAATCAATTTGAACCAAAGTCTGAATCTCGAGTCGACTCCGGAAGATTACGAGTCGACTCCAAGCGTATCAGAAGCACTGGCACAAGCTCAAGTCGACTCCGGCACATTACGAGTCGACTCCGACTGAAAACAGACAGCCGGACAGAAAGATAAATCTCAGACCCTGTCACCGAGTCGACTCCTGAAGAATTAGAGTCGACTCCGATGCTTGCCGAGTCGACTCCAGCAAAGTACGAGTCGACTCCATGGAGTAACAGACAGAAAGACAGAGAAGTCATTTTGGATTCTGAGAGCCGAGTCGACTCCCGAAGAACTCGAGTCGACTCCGACGGTTGGCAGGTCGACTCCTAAGGAAGCAAGAGTCGACTCTCAGAGAAATGCAAGGCTAAAAGTCAGAGAGCCAACTTCGGTGTCTGAGAGCCGAGTCGACTCCCGCAAAGTCCGAGTCGACTCCAAGGCAGTTCAACTCCAAAGACAGAAGACCGGTATTTCGTGTCTGAGAGCCGAGTCGACTCCCGCAAAGTCCGAGTCGACTCCGAGGTAGTTCAACTCCAAAGACAGAAGATCGGTATTTCGGTGTCTGAGAGCCGAGTCGACTCCCGCAAAGTCCGAGTCGACTCCGAGACAGTTCAAGTTCAAAGACAGAAGACCTGTCTTTCCGGGTCTGAGAGCCGAGTTGACTCCAAGGAAATCCGAGTAGACTCGAGGAAGTAAAATCGAGAGGATGATTTTGGAATCCTGAAGATCGAGTCGTCTCCAGAAGGGAAAGTCATCTTCGGACAATTGGCGAGTCGACTCCAGGTTCAGGCGAGTCGACTCCAGAATGGGACGGCACTTTATTTCGAATTTTGAATAGTGGCCGAGTCGTCTCCAGTATAGCATGAGTCGACTCTAGCAACACTCGAGTCGACTCCTGATCGAGCGAGTCGACTCCGATCCCAACGGACACTTTGACAGGAGTTGCAGAGTGTGCAGAACGGCCATCAAAGTATGTCTAACGGCTATTTTTCGTTGGAAATGGCTTAAATAGCCTGAGTAAACAGTAATAGAAAAAGAAAGAGAGACTCCATTCAAAGCAAAAGGGATTTCCACCAACCAAAGCCTCTCTAGAGTGATTACAAGAAAAAGAAGGAAGAAGTGCATTGAAGTCTACTCTCCAACTGTCTTCCTCACATTCAAGGCTCTCCTCCTGACAGCAAGTCTACATCAAATTCAAGAGGAGTCAAAGAGTTTGAAAAGCCCCTTCCTCCATCTCCAAAATCAGTTTGAGGGCTTCTTACTCTTCCTTGCTTATATTGTTTAAATACGCTTATTGAGAAGCTTCCTTTCTTATTTATTTCAACCTATTTGTTTCTTACTTGATTCAATCAGGGGATTGAATCAAGGGTGTTAAGGTTTGTTGGTGAGCCGAGGTTAAAACCAACGGTGTAAGGGTTTGATTGTGATCCCGGAAAAACAATCGGGTGGTTCTAGTCGGTGAGCCTGTGAAAACCGACCGAGTTCGTTGTGATCTCGTAAAACAACAAGTTGGGTTGTGAACTTGTAAAACAACCGGCTGTAATCCGAGGGATTATAGTGAACTCCCAAGTGAGGCTTGGGGAGTGGACGTAGGAGCAAGGGTTAGCTCCGAACCACTATAAAATTGCTTGTGTTTGTGATTGTTTCATTGTCTCTTCCTTTCCCTTCATCCACTGCATATAGCAACTAATTAATCCACTTGCAATTAAGTTTTAATTAGTTACTCACAAAGTTTTTAATTGCAATAATTACTTTAAAACCCAATTCACCCCCCCTCTTGGGTTGTCTTTCTGGGCAACAAGTGGTATCAGAGCCAGAACTCTTCTACCAAAAGAGTAAAAGATCAAAATGACAACCCCATTTGGATCTTTTCATATTGAGGGTCAGTCCACCCATAGACCTCCATTCTTCAATGGAACCGACTACTCATATTGGAAAGCTAGGATGAGAATATTTATCCAAGCACAAGACTATGAGATGTGGACCACCATACTATGGACCATACATCCCATCAATTTTTGTAGAGGGTGTTACTATACCCAAACTTGAAAAGGATTGGGATGCCAATGATATAAGGAAGGCACAACTAAATGCCAAAGCAATGAATGTGCTTTATTGTGCTTTAGACCGAAATGAATTCAATAGAGTCTCTACTTGCAATTCTGCAAAAGAGATATGGGATAGACTTGAAGTGACCCACGAGGGCACAAATCAAGTAAAAAAATCCAAAATAAATATATTAGTTCATAAGTATGAATTATTTAAGATGGATTCCAATGAAATTATCACTTGCATGTTTACAAGATTTACTGACATTGTCAATGGCCTAAAAAGCCTTGGCAAAAATTATACTAACAGTGACCTTGTCAGGAAAATTCTTCGTTGTTTGCCAAGGTCATGGGAGGCCAAGGTTACCGCAATCCAAGAAGCCAAGGACTTGAACAAGCTTCCACTTGAGGAGCTTCTTGGATCCCTAATGACGCACGAGCTCACAATGAAACAACACAGTAAAGAAGAATCCTCTCATAAGAAAAAGGTAATAGCTCTCAAATCTACTTCTTCTAATAAGGATTTATCTTGCAGTAGCAGCAGTGAAGAAGAAGATCATGAGGGAGATGATGATGAGGCTCTTCTCGTGCGTAAGTTCAGAAAATTCATCAACCGAAAGAAGTCCTTTCATCAAAGGAGAGGTCCCTCAAGTTCCTATTACAAGGATAAAGGTAAGAAAAGGAAAAATGAGGGAATCAGATGCTATAAATGTAAGAAGCCCGGACACTTCAGAGCAGACTGTCCTTTGCTCAAGAAGGGCAGCAAGTATAAGAAAAAGAAAGTCCTCGTCTCCACCCTATCGGATTCCGATTCATCATCATCATCATCGGATGAGGAACAAGAGGAAAAGGCCAACCTCTGTTTTATGGCAAACGAAAATGAGGTAACATCCGAAACGCATTTAGATTTTACCTTTGATGAATTGTATGATGCGTTTAATGAATTAATGGATGAATATAAGACAATAAATCTTAAGAATAAAGAGCTAAAACTAACAAATCAATCTCACCTCCATAAATACGATAAATTAGTTAAGGATAAGGATTTTATCATTAAAGAAAATTTAGAACTTAAAACAAGCAAGCAAATGTTAATTCAAAAAACTAATACCTTAATTAAAGATAACGAAAAACTAACCAAGGAAATTTCTGAACTTAAAAAGGATAAACAAACTATTAAAGATAATTTCACAAAAGACTTAAACACATTAAAAATAGAAAAACAAAAGTTGGCACAAGAACTTGAAAAATACAAACCTTTTGTAGAAAAGTTTACATATAGTTCTGAAAAATTAGAAATGATACTTAATAGTCAACGAGCTGTGTTCAATAGAGCTGGTTTAGGGTATAAACCTAAAAATAAGCAAAAGCTCCTTAGTAATTTCTTTGTAAAAGCAGGGGAAAGCAAAATTAAGAATATAACCTGTTTTTGCTATGGAAAAATAGGACATAAAGCTAATGTGTGTGATCATAGAAAAGGAAAAGCTAAAAGAAAAATTAAAAAGGTTTGGGTTTCAAAAGGAACCAACATTACTAACCATGAAGGACCCAAGAAAACTTGGGTACCTAAAATTGTATGATTTCCTTGTGTAGGAGTGTCTTGCAGCCAAGGTCGACAAAAACTGTTGGTACTTGGATAGTGGCTGCTCAAGATACATGACGGGTGACAAAGACTAATTCTTCACCCTTAAGCCTAAAAAGGGAGGTGCAGTGACATTTGGAGACAATAACCAAGGTCACATCGTTGGTATAGGTAAAGTACAAATCACCTCCTCAACCTTTGTTGATAATGTACGATTAGTAGATGGTCTTAAACATAATTTACTTAGCATAAGTCAATTATGTGATAAGGGTTTTGATGTTCTGTTTAAACCATCCTTATGCATCATAACCAACTCAATTGATAATAGCTTAGTATTCAAAGGAATAAGACGTGGAAATGTCTATGTAGTAGATCTAGATGATCTTGCTAAGAATAGTCCTTGCTTAGTTGCTAGTAATACTAAGGTTAATGATGCAAGTTGGTTATGGCACCGTAAATTAGGACATGCAAGTATGGATACAATATCTAAGTTAGTTAAAAGAGATTCTGTAATAGGTTTGCCAAAACTAAAATTTGAGAAAAATAAAATCTGTGAAGCTTGTCAATATGGCAAACAATCAAGGAACTCCTTTAAATCCATAAATTGTGTCTCTACCTCTAGACCTCTTGAACTACTACACATGGATCTATTTGGACCAACTAGAACCACAAGTCTAGATGGAAACAAATATGGTCTTGTTATTGTAGATGAATTTTCTAGATATACTTGGGTCATGTTCTTAGCTCATGAAGATCAAGCATTTTCTGTATTTAAGAAATTTCATAACGAAGTAACTAATGCTAGAGATGCTTCAGTCATAGCTATTAGAAGTGACCATGTAACGGAATTTGAAAATCATCTATTTGATGAATTTTGTAGTAAAAAGGGGATAACTCATAATTTTTCTGCACCTAGGACACCACAAAAAAATGGAGTTGTAGAAAGAAAGAATAGAACCCTAGAGAAAATGGCTAGAACCATGCTATGTGAAAGTAACCTCCCTAAGTATTTTTGGAGAGAAGCCATTAATACATCATGTCATATATTAAATAGAGTTTTATTGAGACCCATTATAAAGAAAACACCTTATGAACTTTGGAAAAATAGAAAGCCCAAAGTAAACTATTTTCATGTTTTTGGATGTAGGTGTTTCATTCATAATAATGGCAAGGATAACTTAGGTAAATTTGATTCTAAATCTGATGAAGGTATCTTTTTGGAATATTCTACATCAAGTAAAGCATATAGAGTATTTACAAAAGGAACCTTGTTATTGAAGAATCTATACATGTTGTTTTTGATGATACTAATGATATCTCTTCTAGCAAGAGAGTTGTTCCTGATGATGATGCAGAAATTCTTGAAGAAAAGATTGATGAGATGACATTACAAGAAGATGAACAAAAACTAATTGGAAATGCATCAACAAGCCAAGAGGCAATTGTGGATCATGGGCTGACTAAGGCTTGGAGGTATGCTCATGGGCATCCTAAGGAATTAATTTTAGATGATCCATCTCAACCTGTTAGGACTAGAGCATCTCTTAGGAACTTAAATAATCATCTAGCATTTGTCTCACACTTTGAACCCAAACACATAGAAAAAGCCGAAAAGGATGTAAATTGGATAAATGCAATGCAAGAAGAACTAAACCAATTTACTAGAAACAAGGTATGGAACCTAGTTGAACGACCCTCTGAATACTCAATAATAGGAACCAAATGGATATATAAAAATAAACTTGATGAAAATGGAATTGTGATTAGGAACAAGGCGTGACTAGTAGCAAAGGGCTATAATCAAGAAGAAGGTATAGACTTTGATGAAACCTTTGCTCCTATAGCTAGACTTGAGGCAATTAGATTGTTACTAGCATTTGCATGCTCTAAAGATTTCAAATTATTTCAAATGGATGTAAAAAGTGCCTTTTTGAATGGGTATATTAATGATGAGGTGTATGTAGAACAACCTCCTGGTTTTGAAAATCATCAATACTCCAATCATGTGTATAAATTAAACAAAGCACTTTATGGTTTGAAACAAGCACCTAGAGCATGGTATGAAAGACTTAGCAAATTTCTGTTAGATCATGAATTCTCTAGAGGGAACGTTGATACAACACTGTTTTTAAAAAGGAAAAACAAAGATATGTTAGTAGTTCAAATTTATGTAGATGATATTATTTTCGGTGCTACTAACAATCGCCTCTGCGAAGAATTTGCTGACCTAATGCAGAGTGAATTTGAAATGAGCATGATGGGAGAGCTGAACTATTTCCTCGGGCTCCAAATCAAACAATCTGAAGAAGGGATCTTCATCAATCAAGCTAAATACATCAAGGAGATGCTTAAGAAGTTTGATATGGAAGGAAACAAGTCAATCAGCACACCCATGAGTTCATCATGCAAACTAGACCAAGATGAATCAGGTAAATCAGTAGATCAAAAGATGTATAGAGGTATGATAGGATATTTATTATATCTCACTGCAAGTAGACCTGATATCATGTTTAGTGTATGCATGTGTGCTAGATATCAATCTAATCCTAAGGAATCACATTTAATTGCAGTTAAGAGAATCTTTAAATACCTAATAGGAACAAAAAATATAAGTTTATGGTACTCTAGAGAATCTAGCTTAAACTTAATAGGGTATACAGATTCAGATTTTGCTGGTTGTAAACTTGATAGAAAAAACACCAGCAGGTCATGTCAATTCTTAGGAGAAAATTTAATCTCTTGGTTTAGCAAGAAACAAAACTCGGTTGCACTATCTACGGTGGAAGCCGAATATGTTGCTGCCGGGAGTTGTTGTGCTCAAATCTTGTGGATTAAATAACAACTTGAAGATTATGGTATTAAACAAGATGAAATTCCAATTAACTGTGATAATACAAGTGCCATTAATCTAACTAAAAATCCAATTCAGTACTCAAGAACTAAACATATTGAGATAAGACATCACTTCATAAGAGATCATGTACTGAATGGTGATGTGACACTTCAATTTATATGTACTGATGATCAACTTGCTGATATCTTCACAAAACCCCTGAGTGAGGATCGTTTTTGCATACTTAGAAGAGGGTTAGGAGTGATTGATCCATTCTCGTGATACTCTCCTCTAATTCATAGATTTTGAGGATTAGTCTATGGTAAACATAGGACTTCTTATCTATGATCATCAATTCAGCTCCTAAATCATGGATAAGTCTATAACTATCTCTTGTGGCACGAAAACAACATGATTTTTGGGTGCGTGCCAGAGTTCGAGTCGACTCGGATACATTTTAGAGTCGGCTCATGGGGGAGTCGACTCGCACATATTTTGGAGTCGACTCGAGGTCGATGGTATCATGGGGGAGTCGACTCGCGCATATTTTGGAGTCGACTCGAGGTCGAGTCGACTCGCGACTTACTGGAGTCGACTCGAGGTCGGGAATCCGATATTTTAACCCTAATCGAAACGTTCAATCGACACTTCTATTCACAGCCGACACTGTTCCAATACCCTAGAGCCGTCTCCGACCCATTCTAGGTCTTTTCCGTCGAGCTTTCCTCCTAGTTTCCGTATCCTTCCCCATCGTTAGGTCAAAAATGCCTAGGAAAGCGGTTGTCCCAAGCCGAAAGAGACCCATCTCCGCGAGCGGGGCCGAGCGACGGTCCAAGGCTCGGAATGAACCCATGAGGCCACCACCTTCGGTTTCTTCCCCGCCTAGGCCGGTTCCCTCGCGTCCGTGCGCCGGGAAGGCGGTCTCCACCGGGAGGAAAGTCGACTTTGACTTCCTCTCCCGGGAAGGCTTCACCCTAGGGCATCGTCTTAGGGCACAAGGGCTAGAGTTTTTCTGTTCTTTAGACCTTCCAACTTACCCGGGGTTAGTTAGGGAGTTTTATGGGACTGTAGCCCGGGGTAGTGGTGGTATCCAGGAAACCGTAGCAGGTGTCCCTATATTCATCTCGGAGGACTTCATTTCTCAAGTCCTCCATCTTTCCCAAGAAGGGATCTCTCCCACTCACCCTCTAGATAGGACTGAGGCCATTACAGCAGTCTTAGGGAGTCCTCCACAGTCCCCCATAGAGGAGGGGTTCGCAAATCAGCTGTCGGCTGAAATGCGGCTTCTCCTTAGTGTCATTTCTAGGACTCTCTTCCCAAAGACTGGGAGGTTTGACTTTATCTCAGAGAGGGACCTAGCCCTGATGTACCATATACTCCAGGACACTCCTATCAACTTCCCCAAACTTATCTACAAGTACCTCTGTGAGCCTCTAGATAAACCTAGGCTCAGTCTTCCCTATGGCATGTTGTTTACTTTGATATTGAGGGAGTTAGAGGTCCCCATTCCTGAGGGGGAACCCTCTCGCTCACTGCGTTACGCAGATCGCATGAGTGAGGGGACTCTTCATAGGATGGGATTTCATAGGATAGAGGGAGTCTGGGTACGGAGACCATCCACTTCTTCTGACCCTACCACTCATCACTCTCCTACCTCTGATCATGACCAGGACCACCATCCTTCTACCTCTGGTCCTGCACATACAGAGCCCTTCACCTCCACTGCCCCATTCACTCAGCAGCAGCCACTAGAGGTCCGCATATCTTCTGAGCAGCTCCAGGAGTTGCGGCAGGAGATCGTGAGGGATCTGCGAGATGATCTGCTGAGGGAGCTCCGAGGTCCTCAGAGTACTCCCTCCACCGAGCTAGTACCCTCCTTAGCAGCCGTGACAGAGATGGTTGCAAATCTGAAGGAGGAGATCTTCAACATTCGAAGCCTAGTTCAAGGTCAATACTGGAACATAAGTGACGTCAAGGACGACACAAGGGAGATGCGAGATAGCATCAAACATGAACTAGGCAACCAGAGTCAGGGTGCTGAGAGACTAGCCAATGCACTGATCTTCAAACTCGACACCCTCCAAGAAAGTGTGAACAACATATCGAGGATTCAGTCTAGAACCACCTCGGAGATACTCGAACAACTGGGGAACATCAATGAGGGGTTAAGCATGGTCATCCAACACACTAGACTGAGCAAGGGAGCCACATCCTCCACCACAAAGAAACCCTAGTATCTTTTTTTTTACTTTGTGATGTACAGTCCCTTGAGGACTCACTTGATATGTAATCACACTTGTACTCAATTTTGGATAAATATAATGAGTAGAAATTCTTTTCAAAAATTGTGCATTCTTGAGTTCTTGTCTCTTACTGTGCTTTCTGCCTTTTTGCTATGATGACAAAAAGGGGGAGAAAATATATTGAATTGAAATGTAAAGGGATGAATTGAAATGTAAAGGGAATCAATAAAAATTTTTTTTTAAAGCACAAGGTAATTTGTTCTAAGTGGATTCGATACCTCGAGGCTCATTATCTCTCTGTTGGGGCTCCTAAAGGAGTAATCTTCAGAATCTATTCAAGAGATATTCGGAGATTAGTTGAATCATACTCAAAAATAAATTAGCAGATTTTTTCTCTAAAACCAAAAATATAAGCTCAAAAGCTTCAATACACTAAAAAAAAATTCAGAGAATCTAAACAAAATTGAATGCATGTGTTGAGGGGGAGAATCTGAAATCTTAAGAAAGCAAATTCATTAAATATATATAAGCCAAATAATTGATTGCATGACGTGAAGGCTTATATAATTCCAAATGAAAGGGGGAGCTTTAACTTCAGAATTTACTGTTTCACACCTTTCAATTTTGGATAAATTAAATGACTAGACACTTGAATTCATTTCAAAACTTTATTATAAATCTCCTTTTGGTTGAGCAATTCACTTTACAAATACTCAATGTTTTGTCATCATCAAAAAGGGGGAGATTGTGGAGTGATTGATTGTAACCCTATTTAATTTTGATGAGCTCAAAGCATTTGAGTATATCTTATGTTATACTAATGAATTCAATCTAGTGTTTCAGTCAAATATTTGTGAATTTATGTTTAAGTGTCTCTAGCTTTGGTTCAATACACTTTGGCTAAGTATAGAAATCAATTTGAACCAAAGTCTGAATTTCGAGTCGACTCCGGAAGATTACGAGTCGACTCCAAGCGTATCAGAAGCACTGGCACAAGCTCGAGTCGACTCCGGCACATTAAGAGTCGACTCCGACTGAAAATAGACAGCCAGACAGAAAGATAAATCTCAGACCCTGTCACCGAGTCGACTCCTGAAGAATTAGAGTCGACTCCGGTGCTTACCGAGTCGACTCCTGCAAAGTACGAGTCGACTCCATGGAGTAACAGACAGAAAGACAGAGAAGCCATTTTGGACTCTGAGAGCCGAGTCGACTCCCGAAGAACTCGAGTCGACTCCGACGGTTGGCAGGTCGACTCCTAAGGAAGCAAGAGTCGACTCTCAGAGAAATGCAAGGCTAAAGTCAGAGAGCCAACTTTGGTGTCTGAGAGCCGAGTCGACTCCCGCAAAGTCCGAGTCGACTCCAAGGCAGTTCAACTCCGAAGACAGAAGACCGGTATTTCGTGTTTGAGAGCCGAGTCGACTCCCGCAAAGTCCGAGTCGACTCCGAGGCAGTTCAACTCCAAAGACAGAAGATCGGTATTTTGGTGTCTGAGAGCCGAGTCGACTCCCGCAAAGTCCGAGTCGACTCCGAGACAGTTCAAGTTCAAAGACAGAAGACCTGTCTTTCTGGGTCTGAGAGCCGAGTCGACTCCAAGAAAATCCGAGTCGACTCGAGGAAGTAAAATCGAGAGGATGATTTTGGAATCCTGAAGATCGAGTCGTCTCCAGAAGGGAAAGTCATCTCCGGACAATTGGCGAGTCGACTCCAGGTTCAGGCGAGTCGACTCCAGAACGGGACGGCACTTTATTTTGAATTTTGAATAGTGGCCGAGTCGTCTCCAGTATAGCATGAGTCGACTCCAGCAACACTCGAGTCGACTCCTGATCGAGCGAGTCGACTCCGATCCCAACGGACACTTTGACAGGAGTTGCAGAGTGTGCAGAACGGCCATCAAAGTGTGTCTAACGGCTATTTTTCGTTGGGAATGGCTTAAATAGCCTGAGTGAATAGTAATAGAAAAAGAAAGAGAGACTCCATTCAAAGCAAAAGGGATTTCCACCAACCAAAGCCTCTCTAGAGTGATTACAAGAAAAAGAAGGAAGAAGTGCATTGAAGTCTACTCTCCAACTGTCTTCCTCACATTCAAGGCTCTCCTCCTGACAGCAAGTCTACATCAAATTCAAGAGAAGTCAAAGAGTTTGAAAAGCCCCTTCCTCCATCTCCAAAATCAGTTTGAGGGCTTCTTACTCTTCCTTGCTTATATTGTTTAAATACGCTTATTGAGAAGCTTCCTTTTTTTATTTATTTCAACCTATTTGTTTCTTACTTGATTCAATCAGGGGATTGAATCAAGGGTGTTAAGGTTTGTTGGTGAGCCGAGGTTAAAACCAACGGTGTAAGGGTTTGATTGTGATCCCGGAAAAACAATCGGGTGGTTCTAGTCGGTGAGCCTGTGAAAACCGACCGAGTTCGTTGTGATCTCGTAAAACAACAAGTTGGGTTGTGAACTTGTAAAACAACCGGCTGTAATCCGAGGGATTATAGTGAACTCCCAAGTGAGGCTTGGGGAGTGGACGTAGGAGCAAGGGTTAGCTCCGAACCACTATAAAATTGCTTGTGTTTGTGATTGTTTCATTGTCTCTTCCTTTTCCTTCATCCACTGCATATAGCAACTAATTAATCCACTTGCAATTAAGTTTTAATTAGTTACTCACAAAGTTTTTAATTGCAATAATTACTTTAAAACCCAATTCACCCCCCCTCTTGGGTTGTCTTTCTGGGCAACAAGTCTCTACTTGCAATTCTGCAAAAGAGATATGGGATAGACTTGAAGTGACCCACGAGGGCACGAATCAAGTAAAAGAATCTAAAATAAACATACTAGTTCAAAAATATAAACTATTTAAGATGGATTCTAATGAAACTATTACTTGCATGTTTACTAGATTTACTGATATTGTCAATGGCCTAAAAAGCCTTGGCAAAAATTATACTAACAGTGACCTTGTCAGAAAAATTCTTCGATGTTTGCCAAGGTCATGGGAGGCCAAGTTAACGGCAATCCAAGAAGCCAAGGACTTGAACAAGCTTCCACTTGAGGAGCTTCTTGGATCCCTGATGACACACGAGCTCACAATGAAACAACACAGCGAAGAAGAATCCTCATAAGAAAAAGGTAATAGCCCTCAAATCTACTTCTTCTAACAAGGATTTATCTTGCAGTAGCAGCAGCAAAGAAGAAGATAATGAGGAAGATGATGATGAGGCTCTTCTCGTGCGAAAGTTCAGAAAATTCATCAACCGGAAGAAGTCCTTTCATCAGAGGAGAGGTCCCTCAAGTTCCTACAATAAGGATAAAGGTAAGGAAAGGGAAAATGAAGGAATCGGATGCTATGAATGCAAGAAGCCGGGACATTTCAGAGTTGACTGTCCCTTGCTTAAGAAGGGCAGCAAATATAAGAAAAAGAAAGTCCTCGTCTCCACTTTGTCGGACTCCGATTCATCATCATCATCATCGGATGAGGAACAAGAGGAAAAGGCCAACTTTTGCTTCATGGCAAATGAAAATGAGGTAACATCTGAAACGCATTTAGATTTTACCTTTGATGAATTGTATGATGCATTTAATGAATTAATGGATGAATATAAGACAATAAATCTTAAGAATAAAGAGCTAAAACTAACCAATCAATCTCACTTCCATAAATACGATAAATTAATTAAGGATAAGGATTTTATCATTAAAGAAAATTTAGAACTTAAAACAAGCAACCAAATGTTAATTCAAAAAACTAATACCTTATTTAAAGATAACGAAAAACTAACCAAGAAAATTTCAGAACTTAAAAATGATAAACAAACTATAAGAGATAATCTCACAAAAGACTTAAACATACTAAAAACAGAAAAACAAAAGCTAACAAAAGAACTTGACAAATACAAACCTTTTGTTGAAAAGTTTACATATAGTTCTGAAAAATGAAAAATGATACTTAATAATCAACGAGCTGTGTTTAATAGAGCTGGTTTAGGGTATAAACCTAAGAATAAGCAAAAGCTCCTTAGTAACTTTTTTGTGAAAGCAGGAAAAAGTAAAATTAAGAATATAACCTGTTTTTGCTGTGGAAAAGTAGGACATAAAGCTAATGTGTGTGACCATAGGAAAGTAGGAGCTAAAAGAAAAAATAAAAAGGTTTGGGTTCCAAAAGAAACCAACTTTACTAACCTTGAAGGACCCAAGAAAACTTGGGTACCTAAAATTGTATGATTTTCTTGTGTAGGAGTGTCTTGCAGCCAAAGTCGACAAAAACTGTTGGTACTTGGATAGTGGCTGCTCAAGACACATGACGGGTGACAAGGAGCAATTCTTCATCCTAGAGCCTAAAAAGGGAGGTGCAGTGACATTTGGAGACAATAATCAAGGTCACATCATTGGTATAGATAAAATACAAATCACCTCCTCAACCTTTGTTGATAATGTACGATTTGTAGATGGTCTTAAGCATAACTTACTTAGCATAAGTCAATTATGTGATAAGGGTTTTGATGTTCTGTTTAAACCAACCCTATGCATCATAACCAACTCAATTGACAATAGCTTAGTATTCAAAGGAATAAGACGTGGAAATGTGTACATAGTAGATCTTGAAGATCTTGCCAAAAATAACCCTTGCTTAATAGCTAGTGATAGTAAGGCTAATGATACAAGTTGGTTATGGCACCGTAAGTTAGGTCATGCAAGTATGGATATAATATCAAAACTAGTTAAAAGAGATTCTGTAATAGGTTTGCCAAAACTAAAATTTGAGAAAAATAAAATTTGTGAAGCATGTCAATATAGCAAACAATCCAGGAGCTCTTTTAAATCCATAAACTGTGTCACTACTACTAGACCCCTTGAACTACTACACATGGATCTATTTGGACCAACTAGAACCACAAGTCTTGGTGGAAACAAGTATGACCTTGTCATTGTAGATGATTTTTCTAGATACACATGGGTCATGTTCTTAGCTCATAAAGATGAAGCATTTTCAGTATTTAAGAAATTTCATAAGAAAGTTACTAATTCAAGAAATGCTTCAGTTGTAGCTATTAGGAGTGATCATGGAACGAAATTTGAAAATCATCTATTTGACGAATTTTGTAGTAAAAAAGGGATAACTCATAATTTCTCTGCACCTAGGATACCACAACAAAATGGAGTTGTAGAAAGAAAGAATAGAACTCTAGAGGAAATGGCTAGAACCATGTTGTGTGAAAGTAACCTTCCTAAGTACTTTTGAGGAGAAGCCATTAATACATCATGTCATATATTAAATAGAGTTTTATTGAGACCCATTATAAAGAAAACACCTTATGAACTTTGGAGAAATAGAAAGCCCAAAGTAAACTATTTTCATATTTTTGGATGTAGGTGTTTCATTCATAATAATGGCAAAGATAACTTAGGTAAATTTGACTCTAAATCTGATGAAGGTATCTTTTTGGGATATTCTACATCAAGTAAAGCTTATAGAGTCTTTAACAAAAGAACCCTTATTATTGAAGAGTCTATACATGTTGTTTTTGATGATACTAATGATATCTCTTCTAGCAAGAAAGTAGCTCTTGATGATGATGCAGAAATTCTTGAAAAAAAGATTGATGAGATGACATTACAAGAAGATGAACCAAAGCAAATTGGAGAAGCATCAACAAGCCAAGAGGTAATTGTGAATCATGGGCTGACTAAGGCTTGGAGGTATGCTCATGGGCATCCTAAGGAATTAATTTTAGATGATCCATCTCAACCTGTTAGAATTAGAGCATCTCTTAGGAACTTAAATAATCATCTAGCATTTGTCTCACACTTTGAACCTAAAAACATAGAAGAAGCTGAAAATGATGTAAATTGGATAAATGCAATGCAAGAAGAGCTAAACCAATTCACTAGAAACAAAGTATGGAACCTAGTTGAACGACCCACTGAATACTCAATAATAGGAACTAAATGGATATATAAAAATAAACTTGATGAAAATGGAATCGTGATTAGGAACAAGGCTAGACTAGTAGCAAAGGGCTATAATCAAGAAAAAGGTATAGACTTTGATGAAACTTTTGCTCCTGTAGCTAGACTTGAAGCAATTAGATTGTTACTAGCATTTGCATGCTCTAAAGATTTCAAATTATTTCAAATGGATGTAAAAAGTGCCTTTTTGAATGGGTATATTAATGAGGAGGTGTATGTAGAACAACCTCCTGGTTTTGAAAATCATCAATACCCCAATCATGTGTATAAATTAAACAAAACACTTTATAGTTTGAAACAAGCTCCTAGAGCATGGTATGAAAGACTTAGCAAATTTCTGTTAGACCATGAATTCTCTAGAGGGAACGTTGATACAACATTGTTTTTAAAGAAGAAAAACAAAGATATGTTAGTAATTCAGATTTATGTAGATGATATTATTTTCGGTGCTACTAACAATCGCCTCTGCGAAGAATTTACTGATCTAATGCAGAGTGAATTTGAAATGAGCATGATGAGAGAGCTGAACTATTTTCTTGGGCTCCAAATCAAACAATCTAAAGAAGGCATCTTCATCTGTCAAGCAAAATATATCAAGGAGATGCTTAAGAAGTTTGATATGGAAGAAAACAAGTCAATCAGCACACCCATGAGTTCATCATGCAAACTAGACAAAGATGAATCAGGTAAATCAGTAGATCAAAAGATGTATAGAGGTATGATAGAATCTTTATTATATCTTACTGCAAGTAGACCTGATATCATGTTTAGTGTATGCATGTGTGCTAGATATCAATCTAATCCTAAGGAATCACACTTAATTGCTGTTAAGAGAATCTTTAAATACCTAATAGGAACAAAAACCATAGGCTTATGGTACTCTAAAGATTCGAGCATAAACTTAATAGGGTACACTGATTCAGACTTCGCTGGTTGCAAACTTGATAGAAAAATCACCAGCGGGTCATGTCAATTCTTAGGAGAAAACTTAATCTCCTTGATGCAGGAGCACCTTCCTCATTCTAATGGCGTGGGACATTGGGTGAGGGGTGAAAAGAATTTGAGTCCAAGCTGAAATTAGATTGAGTCCATGCAATAAGTGATTTGATTCACAATGGGTTAGCCTCTTCACAATGAATTAAATTAAGTCCAAGGCGTGAATGGGTCCATGGCTAATTAGAAGTGGTCACATGTCAAAAGAAAGAGAAGTTCAACCATGAAGACCTCTCACATGTGGAAGAAATTCAGAGTTCAAATCCAGTTGAAATCCGTGACAGATTGAACACCATATGGTATTTTAAAGATTTTGGAAGCTACAGAAGTCTGATTAAGTTGATTCAAATTTTGTTGGAAAGTAGACATCCGTAGCTTTCCAATGACTATAAGAACATGAAATTTGGAGATCAGATAAAATTTGAGGAGTCTCCCGAACTTCATGCTGATGTTGGTACCCGAGAAGGAGTTCCACCTAGATTCCAACTCATGGCATGCGGCTGAATTTCTTTTGATGGGTTTCAATCCACACGCCATAAGGAATGGATTCCTAGGTGTCTAGGCTTAGGTGTCAAGGCCTTTGATTGGTCAATTAGAAAATTTAAATTTTGAATTGAGTCCTCATGTAATTAGGAGTCCAATTTAAAATTCTGTGCCAACCTTTCTTTCTATATAAAGAAGGGTATGATGAATGAAGTTAGTTTCTTTTGGATTTCGAAATTATAATTTGTTTGCGTAAAGAGAGGCTACTCCTCTTGCTGGTGCGATGCCAAAGGGGCTGAGGGAAGGTGGGACGCCTCCCCTTCACGCCATTTGAAATTGGGTTGGTTTTGGATGAGATTTTCCTAACAAACTCAAGTTTATCCTTATCCCTTCTTTTGTTCTCACGCCTCCACCTCTTGTGTGCACCCTCCTTGAGTGCCACATCAGCATTTCAGCACCTCCCTCACGCCCAAGACTCCTTCCCACGTCCTCCTCTAAGTCCTATTGCCATTAGGACTCCACACAACCCAATTCAGCCAAAAAAATTGGTCTAGCCAATTTCAGCCCCCACAAAAATTGGTGCCTAATTTTGGTCAATTGGCTGACCCTCCTTGAACCCAATCTCACCAACCAGCAACCCATCTTCTTCCTCCTTCCTTCCACCACAAAGAACCCTAGCCTCCATTGCCATTGCTTTGAAAAAAAAAAGAGAAGAAAGATTCAGCCATCCTCAAGAAGAAAAAATCTGCAGCCCACCCCGATTGCGTCAATTGGTATCAGAGCGAATCCTTGTCGCCATGAGTACTAGAAGTGGTCGCCCCTACAACAATGAACGACAACGTGCTGAGATGATGGCCGAGCTCATCCGGCAAGTGGCGGCCTTGAATCAGAAGGCGGAAGTTGTTTGGGATCGTCTCTTCCCCGAGCCAAAGATGAACATGCTGTCCCCGCGCAACCTGAAAATTCAGAAGTGCCATTTGGAGGAGACCGCGATGTTGAAGCATTCTCCCCCAGGGGTCTATCACCCCAAAGGCCACCTAGGGATCAGCGGATGCCCCCTCCAAACATTCCTCGTATGGGGAATAATTTCAGGAACCCTTATGTTCATCAAAATCAGCGGGAGCGCCATGATCTCGACGATGTCATGAAGCGGGTTCGTGTAGAGTTGCTGATTACAGCGGAAGCATGGACCCAACCTACTTCCAGGATTGGTTGATGTCTCTCGAAGACTACTTCGAATGGTTCAGCATGCCCAATGAAACCAAGGTGCGATTCGTGAAGATGAAGCTCAAGGGCCAAGCACGCATATGGTGGCATAGCGTTGAAGAGAAGCTTCATCGACTCCGACAGCCCCCTATCAATGATTGGGAGGAGATGAAACTTCGTTTGAAGGAAAAGTATCTTCCCCTTGATTATGAGGAGACACTCTTCGAAGAACTTCTGAAACTTCGTCAAGGAAGCTCTTCCATAGAGGAGTATACGGCCCGATTCCATGAGTTGATGATCCGCAGCAACCTCACGGAGACGGATCGACAGTCCCTAACTCGGTACCGATCCGGGCTGAGGGATGACATCAAGAGGGAGCTAATGACAACGCGCATCTTCAGCCTAGAGGAGGCATACCAACTCGCCATTCGAGTTGAATTGCAGCTACGACAAAGACGCCCTGCGCAAGCACCAGTTGTACGACGATTTCCCGAGCGCAGCACCAACCGAGGAGTTCTATTTCCTCGAGGTAACGCCCCTGCTTTCAGATCTGAAACCTCTGTAAATAGAAGCACATATCAGGAAAGGGGTGCTCCAAGGGCTAATGAAAAGGGTAAAGGTCCTATGCCACAATCCACACCGCAAGGGAAGAATCCTGTTGAATGCTACAAGTGCGGCGGGCGAGGCCATTTCGCCGTTGTTTGTCCTACCCGAGACCAACGATTTGCATTGGTATGCGAGGAGGATGAGATCATAGGACCCTCTGAAGTCACTCCCTCTCAGCCCGCTGATGAAGAGGGAAATGAAGGAAACGAAGAACATGATGAAGAAGCCCCTGCGGTGGAGTTAGAAGCTTCAGATCTACCTGTGTGCGTCGTGCTGCGGGTTCTTACGGGTTGCAAGCTGGAGGAGAACGTGGAGGAAGATTGGAGGCGCACCAATATCTTCCACACTCGCGTCGAGCATGCCAACAAGTCTCTAAACCTCATCATTGACAATGGAAGCTGCATGAATATCATTTCCGAAGAAGTGCTGAAAAAGCTGAATCTGAAACCGGTACCGCATCCAAAGCCGTATCGGGTAAGTTGGATCGAAGACTCCTCTATCCCTGTTAAACAAAGATGCTTGATCAGTTTTTCACTTGGTAAGGACCTCCGAGATGAAGTATGGTGCGATGTTCTGCCCATGAAAGCGTGCCATCTTCTTCTAGGAAGACCTTGGTTGTATGATCGTAGTGTCGAGTATGATGGTCGATCCAATTGTTATTCTCTATATTGTGCCAACAAAAGAGTTGTGTTAAAGCCCCTTAGGATCACTGATTTTACCTCTGAAAATCTGATAATCCAACGGGTTTTAACCATGAGAAAGTTTGAAGCTTCTAGCCGAGAGATGGGGGTCATGTATGCACTAATGGCTAGGGAAGTTGGGGCTGAAATTTCAGAAGTTGTTCCTCCTGATTTCAAGTCTATATTGGATGATTTCTCTGATGTAACCCCTGAGGACCTTCCCAAGGAGCTTCCACCGATGAGGGACATCCAACATGCCATAGATTTGGTGCCGGGTTCAAGTTTACCGAATCTTCCTGCATACCGGCTGAATCCTAGAGAACATGAGGAGCTTCACCGCCAAGTCCAAGAACTTTTGGACAAGGGATTCATCCGAGAGAGCCTCAGTCCATGTGCCGTTCCGGCTCTACTTACTCCCAAGAAGGATGGTTCATGGAGGATGTGCGTGGACAGCAGAGCAATCAACAAGATTACAGTGAAGTACCGCTTCCCGATCCCGCGGCTTGACGACATGCTGGATTTGTTACATGGAGCCACCATCTTCTCCAAGTTGGACCTCGAAGTGGCTACCACCAGATCAGAATCAGACTTGGGGATGAGTGGAAGACGGCATTTAAGACCAAGGAGCCTCTATGAATGGATGGTTATGCCGTTTGGTCTCTCCAATGCGCCAAGTACTTTCATGCGGGTTATGAATCAAGTGCTGAAACCGTATATTGGGCGCTTTGTGGTTGTTTATTTTGATGACATTTTGATTTTCAGTCGTAGCCGTGTGGAGCATCAGCAACATCTTCGCCGAGTGCTTCTTACACTCCGATCAGAAAAACTTTATGTTAACCTGAAGAAGTGCTTCTTTGCTGAATCACAAGTACCATTCCTTGGTTTCATAATTTCAGATCAAGGTGTTGCAGCGGATCCGGAGAAAGTTCGTGCCATTCGGGAGTGGCCGATGCCAAGTAACATTCATGAGGTGAGGAGCTTGCATGGCTTGGCTTCCTTCTACCGCCGGTTCATAAGAAATTTCAGCAGCATAGTAGCACCAATCACCAATTGTATGAAGGCTGAAAATTTCCGTTGGACGCCGGCCGCCACTAGAGCCTTTGAAGACATCAAGGAACGTCTAACCCAAGCCCCAATTCTTCGACTTCCAGACTTTGATCAGCTCTTCGAGGTCGCTTGTGATGCTTCTCATATTGGGATTGGTGGAGTTCTGAGCCAAGAAGGTCATCCCGTCGCCTTCTACAGCGAAAAGCTCAACGACGCCAAGCGAAGGTATTCCACTTATGATATTGAGTTTTATGCTGTGGTTCAAACTCTTAAACATTGGAAGCATTATCTTCTACATCGAGAGTTTGTCATGTATACCGACCATGACTCTTTAAAGTACATCAATTCACAAAAGAAGCTAAGTGCGCGACATGCGAGATGGGTGGATGTACTGCAGCAATTTACTTTTGTATTGAAGCATAGGCCTGGTGCAGAAAATAGAGTCGCTGATGCCCTTAGCCGGAAGACACATATTCTCACCCTCTTGAATGCAGAAGTAACGGGCTTCAATGATCTGAAAAATCTATATTCTACTGATGCATATTTTCAGTCTATCTACACCGAAATTTCAGCAGGAAGTCACCGGCAGCATTCTGATTTTTCAATCCATGACGGCTTTCTCTTCCGTGGCACACGCCTATGTATTCCAGAAACCTCTTTTCGCGACCACATCATCCGGGAGGTTCATGGGGGAGGTCTTGCTGGTCACTTCGGGCGTGACAAGACCGTCGTTATGATGGAGGATAGGTTCTATTGGCCGACCTTGCGCAAGGATGTCCACCGAATCATCAAACATTGCCAAACTTGTCAACTAGCCAAGGGAACAAAATCCAATGCCGGCCTCTACTCTCCACTGCCATTGCCGAGCTCACCATGGGAGGACCTCAGCATGGACTTCGTGCTTGGGTTGCCCAAGACGGTACGAGGACATGATTCTATTTTTGTCATTGTTGACAGGTTTTCAAAGATGTCGCACTTTGTGCCCTGTGCGAAGACTTATGATGCATCACGAGTTGCTGATTTGTTCTTAAAAGAAGTGGTTCGTCTACATGGGCTCCCGAAGACTATTGTATCTGATCGTGATGTCAAGTTCGTTAGCTATTTTTGGAAGACACTTTGGGCGAAGCTTGGCACCCGTCTTTCCTTCTCCAGCGCCTATCACCCCCAAACCGATGGGCAGACCGAGGTGGTCAACCGCAGTCTTGGGAACCTTCTTCGATGCTTAGTCCGGGATCATGTGAAGTCATGGGATCTGATTTTACCCCATGCCGAGTTTGCCTACAACAGCAGTGTCAACCGTACCACAGGATTGTCACCTTTCGAGATTGTTCTCGGGTTGAAACCGCGGCGGCCTATTGATCTTGTACCACTTCCCATCAACACAAGGACCAGCAAAGGTGGTGAAGACTTCGCTAGGCACATACAAGATATCCATGCTGAAGTTCGACGTCGTTTGGTCACCAACACCGAGATTTACAAGCAACAAGCAGACTTGAAGCGACGTCCCCGGGAATTCAAAGAAGGAGACCTTGTGATGATGCGGTTGAGTGCTGAACACTTCCCTCGCAGAAATTTTCAGAAGCTACATCCTCGTCACGCCGGCCCCTTCAAGGTAGTGAAACGAATGGGACCTAATGCATATGTGCTTGATTTGCCTGAAGACTTGCAGGTTAGCCCAATTTTCAATGTTGAAGACCTGCAGCTCTACGAAGGTCACTTTGCTGAAGATGAAGACCCTCCAGTCGTACCCCCATCATTACCACGTCGATCAGCCCCTAAAGGCACCATTGAAGACATCTTGGATGATCAGATTGTGTCCACACGTCGAGGGGGATATCAGAAATTTTTGGTTAAATAGAAGGGCAGACCAATTTCAGATTGCTCTTGGTTGAAGACGGAAGAAGTCCAACGGCTGAACCCGGATCTCTACGAGCTCTATCAGTCACAGAACTCGACAGAGTCGAGTCTTTTTCCAGCCGGGGAGAGTTGATGCAGGAGCACCTTCCTCATTCTAATGGCGTGGGACATTGGGTGAGGGGTGAAAAGAATTTGAGTCCAAGCTGAAATTAGATTGAGTCCATGCAATAAGTGATTTGATTCACAATGGGTTAGCCTCTTCACAATGAATTAAATTGAGTCCAAGGCGTGAATGGGTCCATGGCTAATTAGAAGTGGTCACATGTCAAAAGAAAGAGAAGTTCAACCATGAAGACCTCTCACATGTGGAAGAAATTCAGAGTTCAAATCCAGTTGAAATCCGTGACAGATTGAACACCATGTGGTATTTTAACGATTTTGGAAGTTACAGAAGTCTGATTAAGTTGATTCAAATTTTGTTGGAAAGTAGACATCCGTAGCTTTCCAATGACTATAAGAACATAAAATTTAGAGATTAGATGAAATTTGAGGAGTCTCCCGAACTTCCTGCTGATGTTGGTACCCGAGAAGGAGTTCCACCTAGATTCCAACTCATGGCATGCGGCTGAATTTCTTTTGATGGGTTTCAATCCACACGCCATAAGGAATGGATTCCTAGGTGTCTAGGCTTAGGTGTCAAGGCCTTTGATTGGTCAATTAGAAAATTTAAATTTTGAATTGAGTCCTCATGTAATTAGGAGTCCAATTTAAAATTCTGTGCCAACCTTTCTTTCTATATAAAGAAGGGTATGATGAATGAAGTTAGTTTCTTTTAGATTTCGAAATTATGATTTGTTTGCGTGAAGAGAGGCTACTCCTCTTGCTGGTGCGATGCCAAAGGGGCTCAGGGAAGGTGGGACGCCTCCCCTTCACGCCATTTGAAATTGGGTTGGTTTTGGATGAGATTTCCCTAACAAACTCAAGTTTATCCTTATCCCTTCTTTTGTTCTCATGCCTCCACCTCTTGTGTGCACCCTCCTTGAGTGCCACATCAGCATTTCAGCACCTCCCTCACGCCCAAGACTCCTTCCCACGTCCTCCTCTAAGTCCTATTGCCATTAGGACTCCAC
This sequence comes from Phoenix dactylifera, assembly GCF_009389715.1. Lineage (NCBI taxonomy): Eukaryota > Viridiplantae > Streptophyta > Magnoliopsida > Arecales > Arecaceae > Phoenix > Phoenix dactylifera. The sequence goes on from NW_024069214.1 coordinate 23,322, forward strand.
ACAACCCAATTCAGCCAAAAAAATTGGTCTAGCCAATTTCAGCCCCCACAAAAATTGGTGCCTAATTTTGGTCAATTGGCTGACCCTCCTTGAACCCAATCTCACCAACCAGCAACCCATCTTCTTCCTCCTTCCTTCCACCACAAAGAACCCTAGCCTCCATTGCCATTGCTTTGAAAAAAAAAAAAGAGAAGAAAGATTCAGCCATCCTCAAGAAGAAAAAATCTGCAGCCCACCCCGATTGCGTCACTCCTGGTTTAGCAAGAAACAAAACTCGGTTGCACTATCTACGGCTGAAGCCGAATATGTTGCTGCCGGGAGTTGTTGTGCTCAAATCTTGTGGATTAAACAACAACTTGAAGATTATGGCATTAAACAAGATAAAATTTCCATTAACTATGATAACACAAGTGCCATTAATCTAACTAAAAATTCAATTCAGCATTCAAGAACTAAACACATTGAGATAAGACATCACTTCATAAGAGATCATGTACTAAATGGTGATGTGACACTTTAATTTGTTTGTACTGATGATCAACTTGCTGATATCTTCACAAAACCTTTGGGTGAAGATCGATTTTGTATACTTAGAAGAGGGTTAGGAGTGATTGATCCATTATAGTGATACTCTTCTCTAGTTAATTGATTTTGAGAATTAGTTTATGTTGGACATAGGATTTCTTATCTATGATCATCAAATCATTTCTTAAATCCTAAATAAGTTCATAACTCTCTCGTTTGGCACGAAAATAACAAGATTTTTGGTTGTGTGCCAAAGCTCGAGTCGACTCAGATATATTTTAGAGTCGGCTCATGGGGGAGTGGACTCGCGCATATTTGGGAGTCGACTCGGGGTCGAGTCGACTCGCGACTTACTGGAGTCGACTCGAGGTCGGGAATCCGATTTTTAACCCTAGGCGGATTGTTTTTCTTTTTACTTCTATTTTCAGCCGCCACTGTTCAAAAGCCCTAGAGTCATCTCCGACCTCATCTCCGACCCATTTTAGATCATCTCCGTCAAGTTTTCTTCCATTTTTCTTGTCCTTCCCCCGTGTTTAGGTCAAAAATGCCCAGTGTTGCCCAGATAGACAACCCAAGAGGGGGGTGAATTGGGTTTTAAAATAATTTAGCTATTTAAAACGTTTGTGGATGACTAATTAATGCTTTAGCGTGATGATTAATTCGTTACTATGTGCTGTGAATGAAATGAGAGAAATAGAAAGAGACAACCAATCACAAATACAAAGTTTTATAGTGGTTCGGAGCTAACCCTTGCTCCTACGTCCACTCCCCAAGTCTTACTTGGGAATTCACTATAACCCCTTGGATTACAGCCGGTTGTTTTACAAGCTCACAACCTAACTTGTTGTTTTACGAGCTCACAACGAACTCGGTCGGTTTTCCCAGGCTCACCGACTAGAACCACCCCGATTGTTTTTCCGGGATCACAATCGAACCCTTACACGTTGGTTTTAACCTAGGCTCACCAACTAACCTCTACACCCTTGATTCAATCCCCCGATTGAACCAAGCAAAGATAAGATGTAAAGAAAAAGGACAAACAGAAAAACAAAGCTTCTCAAAAGCAGATAAATAACAATATAAACTAAAGAGAGGTTAGAAGCCCTCAAACACGTTTGAGTTGGAGTTGAGTAGGGCTTCTTGAACTTCGGGTCTCCTCTTGAATGTCTGGTCGACTTGAATGCAGGAGGAGTCTTCTTTAAATGCTGGGAAGAGGAAGTTGGATGGAGTTAATGCCGCTCTTCCCTCTTTTCGTTGAAAACCAACTTGCAGAGAATGAAAGCTTGATCTCTTTGAATGGAATGGTAGTTCTCTGCCTTGCTACAGTCCTCTGTGGCTATTTAAGCCATCCCCCACGGAAACTAGCCGTTAGACACCTTTTTCTGCCCGTTCTGCACACTCTGCACAACCTGACAATATGTCCGTTGGGGTTGGAGTCGACTCGCGCGATCAGGAGTCGACTCGGCTGTAGCGGGAGTCGACTCATGCTTTTCTAGAGTCGACTCGGCAACTGTTCCGGATTTGAATTAAAGTAGTCTCTTCGACTGGGAGTCGACTCGTCTTGACCCGGAGTCGACTCGCCAACTTCTGGAGCTGACTTGGCATTTTCGGAGTCGGCTCCTCCCATGAAATCCGTAGATCAACTTTTCAATTTGGTCCGCTCGAGTCGACTCGACAATCCTGGGAGTCGACTCGGCGCTCAGAGCCCGAACTCCTGATCTTCTGTCTTTTGGCTCGTCCAGTCTTGGAGTCGACTCGAACTTCCCCGGAGTCGACTCGGCTCTCAGTTTCCGAAACTTAGTCTTCTGCCTTTTTGGTGTACCGCTGCCTTGGAGTCGACTCGAGCTGTCTGGGAGTCGACTCGGCTCTCAGAGATGACAAATTGATCTTCTGTCTTCTTGGGTCGCGCTGTCTTGGAGTCGACTCGCGTATTGCGGGAGTCGACTCGAATCTCAGAGTCCGAAAACGGTTCTCTGACTTTTGCCTTGTATTCCACTGAGAGTCGACTCTCACTTTCTTTGGAGTCGACCTGCTAACCATCGGAGTCGACTCGCGTTCCACAGGAGTCGACTCGAATCTCAGGGTCGAAAAAACGCTCTCTGACTTTTCTGTCTGTAGCTTCTTGGAGTCGACTCATATTACTCCGGAGTCGACTCGGTAGGCATCGGAGTCGACTCGCGCACTTCAAGAGTCGACTCGCTGACAGGTTTTGAGTTGATGCTTTCTGTTCGTCTGTCTGTTCTCAGTCGGAGTCGACTCGTACTGGTCTGGAGTCGACTCGAGCCCGTGCCAGTGATTCTGATACGCTTGGAGTCGACTCGTAATATCCTGGAGTCGACTCGAGTCTCAGACTTTGGTTCAAACTGACTTCTTAACTTATCCAAAATATTATGAACCAAGTCTAGAAACACTTTAGACAAGATTTTCACTGAAACACTCAATTGAATTCATTAGTAAACAAGAGATATACTCAGATGCTTTGAGCTCATCAAAATCAAATAGGGTTATGATCAATCACTCCACAATCTCCCCCTTCTTGATGATGACAAAACATTGAGTATATGTAAAGTGAATTGCTCAATAAACAAGGAAATAAAATTCATAAATGAATTCAAGTGTCTGGTTATTTAATTTATCCAAGCTTGAAAGGTGTGAAACAATAAATTTTGGAATTAAAGCTCCCCCTTTTATTTGAAATTATATAAGCCTTCATATAATGCAATCAATTGTTTGGCTTATATATATAATTAATGATTTAGCTTTCTTAAAAAATTCAGATTCTCCCCCTCAACATATGCATTCTACTTTGTTTTGATTCTCTGAATTTTCTTTTAATGCATTGAAGTTTTTGAACTGAATTTTTGGTTTTTAGAGGAAAAATCTGTCAATTTGTTCTTGAGTTGGATTCAACTAATCTCCGAATATCCCTTGAATAGATTCTGGAGATTACTCCATTAGGAGCCCCAACAGAGAGATAATGAGCCTCGAGGTACCAAATCCACTAAGAACAAATTATGTTTTAATTTTCATTTTGATTCCATTTACATATCTATTAAATATTTCTCCCCCTTTTTGTCATCGTATCAAAAAGGAGGTAATCAGAACACACAATCAATCATAGATCAAATGGCACAGAATTGCAGAAAATATGGCTACTCATTGTATTGATTTGTATGTAAATACATTTGAGAATACAATAAGTAAAGCAAAACAATACATGTCAACACAAAAACAGCTAAGGTCTCCTCGAGGATGTAACACCTCCTCTCGAGGATGTATCTCCTCCTCTCAAGGATGTGGCTCCTCCTCTCGAGGATGTGGCTCCTCCTCTCAATCTGGTCTGCTCCATGAGGAGGGTGACCGCATCTGTAACATACCCGAGCTGAGAGATAATGGACGAAGTGGCCCTGCTATGTGTAGTGGAGAGCTCGGTCACCGACTTCTGAAGTGCGTCCAGCTTGTCGATGAGCACATTCGACAAGCGCTCGGCCCCCTGAGTAGTGGTGCTCATGTCCTTCCGGATGTCATCGCGCATCGTCCGAGTGGTGCTCATGACCTCGCTCATACTGGAGAACTGGGCCTGGATCAAGCTCCGGACATTGTAGATCTCTTCCCGTACATGAGCCGTCATGTCTGTCACGGCTGTCAAGGAAGGGACCAACTCAGAAGATGTGGGTGCAGGAGAGGGAGCAGGCACTGAACCTCGGAGCTCCCTAAGCAGATCATCTCGCAGGTCTCGGACAATCTCCTGCCGCAACTCCAGGAGCTGCTCAGGAGCGATCCGAACCTCCATGGGTGGTGGAGCTGAGGAGGAGGGTCCGGCTGAGGTGGTAGGAGCAGAAGTGGAGGGAAAGTCAGGATAGTCAGAATCTGGCTCAGGACTAGGGGAATGTCTGGTGGTATGTGTGGAGGTGGAAGACTTCCTAACCCAGGTCCCCTCTACCTTCCGAAACCCCATCCTATGTAGGGTCCCCGGACGCATGCGATCTGTCCATCGCAATGCGCGAGAGGGTTCCCCCTCAGGAATAGGGATCTCGGCCTCCCTAAAGATAAGGGTGAACAACATGCCATAGGGGAGGGTGAGCCTAGGTCTATCTAGTGGCTCACATAGGTATCTATATATCATCTTGGGAAAGTTTATGGAGGTATCCTGGAGAAAGTAGTACATGAGGGCTAGGTCCCTCTCAGACACAAAGTCGAACCGTCCGGTCTTTGGGAACAAAGACCGAGAAATGATGCTCAAGAGGAGCCGCATCTCAACTGAAAGTGAGCTGGCGGACACCTCATCTAAAGGGAACTGGGGTGGATGCCCTAGAATGGCCGTAAGGGCCTCAGTCCTATCTTCGGGGTGTGTGGGAGCCACCCCTAACTGTGGAAGGTGGAGGATTTGGGCTATGAAATCCTCGGAAATAAATAGTGGGAAACCGGCTACGGTTCCCTCTATTCCCCCATCCCCCCTATGGACAGTACCATAGAACTCTCTAATCAGGCCAGGATATGTGGGGAGGTCTAGGGAACAAAAGTACTCTGAACCCTGGGCCCTAAGTCTATCTCCTATAGTGAAGCCCTCCCAGGAGAGATAGTCGAAATCAACGTATCTCCCGGTGGAGACCGCCTTTCCGGCACACGGCCTCGAGGGAACGGCCCTCGGCGGGGAACGAGCCGGAGGTTGTGGCCTCACGGGGTCGTTCCGGGCCTTGGAACGCCGCTCGGCACCGGTCGCGGAATGGGGCCTCTTCCGGCTTGGGACAGTGGCTTTGCGAGGCATGGTTGATCTAGAATGGGATGAGAAACCTAATGGACTATGAAAGATCGACGGAAAAAGACCTAGGGGCGGCCGGAGACGATCTAGGAGTCGGCTCTAGGGTTTTGAACAGTGGCGGCGGTGAAAATAAGTGTTTTCTAAACGATGGAGTTAGGGTTAAAAAGTCGGATCCCGACTGCGAGTCGACTCCACTGAGTCGCGAGTCGACTCGACCTCGAGTCGACTCCAAAATATGTGCGAGTCGACTCTCCTTATGCGCCTGTTTACCTCGAGTCGACTCCCGACTGTATGCGAGTCGACTCCCCCTCTGCTGCAATCGTTCTCGAGTCGACTCCCGTGAATGCGCGAGTTGACTCCCCCTTACGAGCCGACTCTGAAACATGCTCGAGTCGTCTCGAACCCTGGCACGCACCTTAAAATCATGCTATATTCGTGCCGAATGAGGGAAAAACACTAAATTAGGCCCTGATTTGATGATCATTGAAAAGAAACTCTATATTAGCTAAAATCTAATCATCAAAATCAGTGAACTAGTGGAAAATACCACTAGGATGGATCAATCACTCCTAATCCCCTCCTAAGCACACTAAATCTCTCTTCACTTAGGGGTTTTTTAAAAATGTCAGCTAATTGATCATCGGTGCAAACAAATTGTAGTGTCACATCACCATTCAGTACATGATCTCTTATGAAGTGATGTCTTATCTCAATATGTTTAGTTCTTGAATGCTGAATTGGATTTTTAGTTAGATTAATGGCACTTGTATTATCACAATTAATGGGTATTTTATCTTGTTTAATGCCATAATCTTCTAATTGTTGTTTGATCCATAAGATTTGAGCACAACAACTCCCGGCTGCAACATATTCAGTTTCAGCAGTAGATAATGCAACCGAGTTTTGTTTCTTGCTAAACCATGAGATTAGGTTTTCTCCTAGAAATTGACATGACCCGCTGGTGCTTTTTCTATCAAGTTTACATCCAGCAAAGTCTGAATCTGTATATCCTATTAAGTCCAGACTAGATTCTTTAGAATACCATAAACCTATGTTCTTAGTTCCTATTAGATATTTAAAGATTCTCTTAACTGCAATTAGATGTGATTCCTTAGGATTAGACTGATATCTTGCACACATGCAAACACTAAACATGATATCAGGCCTACTTGCAGTAAGATACAGTAAAGATCCTATCATACCTCTATATAGTTTCTGATCTACAGATTTACCTGATTCATCTTGGTCTAATTTACATGATGAGCTCATGGGGGTGCTGATTGACTTGTTTTCCTCCATATCAAACTTCTTGAGCATCTCCTTGATATATTTGGCTTGATTGATGAAGATGCCTCCTTCGGACTGTTTGATTTGAAGCCCGAGGAAGTAGTTCAGCTATCCCATCATGCTCATCTCAAATTCACTCTGCATCAAATCAGCAAATTCTTCGCAGAGGCGATTGTTAGTAGCACCGAAAATAATATCATCAACATAAATCTGTACTAATAACATATCTTTGTTTTGCCTTTTCAGAAACAGTGTTGTATCTACATTACCCCTAGAGAATTCATGTTCTAATAGGAATTTGCTAAGCCTCTCATACCATGCTCTAGGTGCTTGTTTCAAACCATAGAGTGCTTTGTTCAATTTATATACATGATTAGGGTATTGATGATTTTCAAAACCAAGAGGTTATTCTACATATACCTCCTCATTAATATACCCATTTAAAAATGTACTTTTTACATCCATTTGAAATAGTTTGAAGTCCTTAGAGCATGCATATGCTAATAATAATCTAATAGCCTCAAGTCTAGCTATAGGGGCAAAGGTTTCATCAAAATCTATGCCTTCTTCTTGATTATAGCCCTTTGCTACTAGTCTAGCCTTATTCCTTATTACAATTCCATTTTCATCAAGTTTATTTTTATAAATCCATTTGGTACCTATAATTGGATATTCTGATGGTCTTTCGACTAGATTTCATACCTTGTTTCTAGTAAATTGGTTTAATTCTTCTTGCATTGCATTTATCCAATTTACATCTTTTTCAGCTTCTTCTATGTGTTTGGGCTCAAAATGTGAAACGAAAGCTAGATGAGTGTTTAAGTTCCTAAGGGATGCTCTAGTCCTAATAGGTTGAGACAGATCATCTAGAATTAATTTCTTAGGATGCCCGTGAGCATACCTCCAAGCTTTAGTTAGCCCATGATCTACTATAGTCTCTTGGCCTGATGATGCATCTTCAATTAATTTTTGATTGTTATCTTGTAATGTCATCTCATCAATCTTTTCTTCAAGAATTTCCGTATCATCATCAAAATTAACTCTCTTGCTAGAGGAGATATCACTCGAGTCATCAAAAACAACATGTATGGATTCTTCTATAACTAGGGTTCTTTTATTAAAGACTCTATAGGCTTTACTAGTTGTAGAGTATCCTAAGAATATGCCCTCATCAGATTTAGAATCAAATTTTCCTAGATTGTCTTTCCCATTATTATGAACAAAACACCTACATCCAAAAACATGAAAGTAATTTACCTTTGGTTTTTTGTTTTTCCAAAGTTCATAAGGTGTTTTCTTTATAATGGGTCTCAATAAAACTCTATTTAATATATGACAAGAAGTGTTAATGGTTTCTCCCCAAAAGTACTTAGGGAGGTTACTTTCACATAACATAGTTCTAGCCATTTCTTCTAGAGTTCTATTTTTTCTCTCCACAACTCCATTTTGTTGTGGTGTTCTAGGTGCAGAGAAATTATGAGTTATCTCCTTTTTACTACAAAACTCATCAAATAACTGATTTTCAAATTTGGTACCATGGTCACTTCTAATAGCTATTACTGAGGTATCTCTAGCATTGGTTACTTCCTTATGGAATTTTTTGAAAACAGAAAATGCTTGATCCTTATGAGCTAAGAACATGACCCATGTGTATCTAGAATAATCATCTACAATAACTAGACCATATTTATTTCCACCTAGGCTTGTAGTTCTAGTTGGTCCGAATAGGTCCATGTGTAGTAGTTCTAGAGGTGTAGAAGTTGAGACACAATTTATAGATTTAAAGGAGTTCCTTGATTGTTTGCCAAATTGACATGCTTCACAAATTTTATTCTTTTCAAACTTTAATTTTGGCAAACCTATCACAGAATCTCTTTTAACTAGTTTGGATATTGTGTCCATGCTTGCATGACCTAACTTACGGTGCCATAACCAACTAGCATCATTGTCCTTAGTTTCATTAACAACTAAGCATGGGTTGTGTTTGGCAAGATCCTCAAGATCTACAACATACACATTCCCACGTCTTATTCCTTTAAAAACTAAACTATTGTCGTTTGGGTTTGTTATGATGCATAGTGATGGTTTAAACATAACATTATAGCCTCTATCACATAATTGACTAATGCTTAATAAATTATGCTTAAGACCATCAACATATCTAACATTATCAATAAAAGTAGAAGGGATAATTTGAACTTTACCAATACCAATGATGTGACCTTGGTTGTTGTCTCCAAAAGTCACAGCACCTCCCTTCTTAGCTTCAAGGGTGAAGAATTGATCCTTGTCACCCGTCATGTGTCTTGAGCAGCCACTATCCAAGTACCAGCAATTTTTGTTGACCTTGGCTGCAAGACACTCCTACACAAGCAGATCATATAATCTTAGGTACCCAAGTTTTCTTGGGTCCTTCATGGTTAGTTATGTTGGTTCCTTTTGGAACCCATACCCTTTTAATTTTTCTTTTAGTTTTACCTTTTCTATAATCGCACACATTTGCTTTATGTCCTAAGGTTCCACAACAAAAACAGGTTATTTTCTTAGTTTTACTTTTTCCAGCTTTAACAAAGAAGTTACTAAGAAGTTTTTGCTTATTTTTTGGTTTATACCCTAAACCCGCTCTATTAAATATTGCTCGTTGACTATTAAGTATCATATTCAATTTTTCAGAACTATATGTAAACTTTTCAACCAAAGGTTTGTACTTTTCAAGTTCTTTAGTTGGAGTTTGTTTTTCGGTTTTCAGAATGTTTAAATCTTTTATGAGATTCTCGTTTAAGATTTGTTTATTATTTTTAAGTTCTGAAATTTCCTTAGTTAATTTTTCATTATCTTTACTCAAGGTATTAGTCTTTTGAGTTCAGAGTTGATTGCTTGTCTTAAGTTCTAAATTTTCCTTGGTGATAGAGTCCTTATCCTTAACTAATTTATCATATTTATGTAGGTATGATTGATTAGCTATCTTTAGCTCTTTATTCTTAAGATTTATGGCCTTATATTCAATCATTAGTTCATTAAATGCATCATACAATTCATCAAATGTAAAATCTAGATGTGATTCGGACGTTACCTCATTTTCATTGGCCATGAAGCAGAAATTGGCCTTTTCTTCTTGTTCATCATCCGATGATGATGATGATGAGTCGGAGTCCGATAGGATGGTGACGAGAGCTTTCTTCTTCTTGTATTTGCTCCCCTTCTTTAGTAAGGGACACTCAGCTCAGATGTGCCCCGGTTTCTTGCACTCATAACACCCAATCCCCTCACTTTCCCTTTCCTTACCTTTATCCTTGCGGTAGGAATTTGAGGGGTCTCTCCTTTGATGAAAGAACTTTTTATTGTTGATGAATTTTCTGAACTTGCGCACTAGAAGAGCCTCATCATCATCTCCCTCATGATCCTCTTCTTCACTGCTGCTACTGCAAGACAAGTCCTTGTTAGATGATGTAGATTTAAGAGCTATTACCTTTTTCTTATGGGAGGACTCCTCTTCGTTGTGTTGCTTCATGGTTAGCTCGTGAGTCATTAGGGATCCAAGGAGCTCTTCAAGTGGAAGCTTGTTCAAGTCCTTGGCTTCTTGGATTGCCGTCACCTTGGCTTCCCATGATCTTGGTAGACAGCGAAGAATTTTTCTGACAAGATCACTGTTAGTATAGTTTTTGCCAAGGCTTTTTAGGCCATTGACAATGTCAGTAAACCTAGTGAACATGCTAGTGATTGTTTCATTTGAATCCATCTTAAATAGTTCATACTTATGAACTAATATATTTATTTTGGATTCTTTGACTTGATTTGTGCCCTCATGGGTCACTTCAAGTCTGTCCCAAATCTCTTTTGCTGAATTGCAAGTGGAGACTCTATTGAATTCATTCCTATCTAGTGAACAATAAAGCACATTCATTGCTTTCGCATTGAGTTGTGTTTTCCTAAAGTCATGGTCATCCCAATCCTTTTCTAGTTTGGGTACATTGACACCCTCTACATAGATGGATGGGATGTATGGTCCATTCACTATAATGGTCCACATCTCATAATCTTGGGCTTGGATAACTATTCTCATCCTAGCCTTCCAATATGAGTAGTCGGATCCATTAAAGAAAGGGGGTCTTTGGGTGGATTGACCCTCGATGTGGGAAGATCCAAATGGGGTTGTCATTTTGATCTTTGACTCTTAGGGTAGAAGAGTTTAGGCTCTGATACCACTTGTTGCCCAGATAGACAACCCAAGAGGGGGGGTGAATTGGGTTTTAAAATAATTTAGCTATTTAAAACGTTTGTGGATGACTAATTAATGCTTTAGCGTGATGATTAATTCGTTACTATGTGCTGTGAATGAAATGAGAGAAATAGAAAGAGACAACCAATCACAAACACAAAGTTTTATAGTGGTTCGGAGCTAACCCTTGCTCCTACGTCCACTCCCCAAGTCTTACTTGGGAATTCACTATAACCCCTTGGATTACAGCCGGTTGTTTTACAAGCTCACAACCTAACTTGTTGTTTTACGAGCTCACAACGAACTCGGTCGGTTTTCCCAGGCTCACCGACTAGAACCACCCCGATTGTTTTTCCGGGATCACAATCGAACCCTTACACGTTGGTTTTAAACAAGAGATATACTCAGATGCTTTGAGCTCATCAAAATCAAATAGGGTTATGATCAATCACTCCACACCCAGGAAAGTCGTTGTCCCAAGTCGGAAGAGACCCCTCGCCGCAAGCGGCGCCGAGCGACGGTCAAAGGCTCGGAACGAACCCGCGAGGCCACCACCTCCGGTTCCTTCCCCGTCTAGGCCGGTTCCCTCGCGTCCGTGCGCCGGGAGGGCAGTCTCCACTGGGAGGAAAGTCGACTTTGACTTCCTCTCCCGGGAAGGGTTCACCCTAGGGCATCGTCTCAGGGCTCAAGGGTTAGAGTTATTTTGTTCATTAGACCTCCCTACTTACCCGAGGTTAGTTAGGGAATTCTATGAGACTGTAGCCCGAGGTAGTGGTGGTATCCAGGAAACCGTAGCAAGTGTCCCTGTATTCATTTCGGAGGACTTCATTGCTCGAGTCCTCCATCTCTCCCGAGAAGGGATCTTTCCCACTCACCCCCATGATAGGACTGAGGCCCTTACGGCAGTATTAGAGAGACCCCCTCAGTCCCTATAGAGGAAGTGTTTGCAAATCAGCTTTCAGCTGAAATGTGGCTTCTCCTCAGTATTATTTCTAGGACTCTCTTTCCAAAAACTGGCCGATTCGACTTTATCTCTGAGAGGGACCTAACCTTGATGTTCCACATACTCCAGGACGCTCCTATCAACTTTCCTAAACTCATCTACAAATATATCTGTGAACCCCTAGATAAGACTAGGTTGAGTCTCCCTTACGGTATGCTATTCACTCTCATTTTTAGGGAGCTAGAGGTCCCTATTCCTGAGGGGGAACCCACTCGCTCACTGTGTCACACAGATTGCATGGGTGAGGGGACTCTCCATCGTCTGGGCTTTCATAGAGTTGAGGGAGTCTGGGTACGGAGACCATCCACTTCCACACCATCTGACCCTACCACTCACCACTCACCACTCTCCTAGCCCTGACCATGACCAGGAGCACTATACAGATCTTCCCACCTATCCCTCTACCTCTGGTCCTACTCATACTGAGCCCTCCACCTCCACTGCCCCACCTGCTCAGCAGCAGCCCCTGGAGGTTTGGATATCTTCTGAGCAGCTCCGAGAGTTGAGGTAGGAGATAGTGAGGGAGCTGAGGGATGATCTTTTGAGAGAGCTACGAGGTTCTCAGACTGCTCCCTCCACCGAGATAGTTCCCTCCTTGGCAGCCGTGATCGAGATGATTGCACACCTGAAGGAGGAAATCTACAACATAAGGAGCCTAGTTCAAGCTCAATTCTGGAACATTAGCGATGTAAAGAATGACACAAAGAGGATGCGAGACAGCATCAGAATTGAGCTAGGTAGCCAGACTTAGGGAGCAGAGAGACTAGCAAAGGCCTTGATTTCCAAGCTTGACACCCTCCAAGAAAGTGTGACCCAGCTCACCACGATACAGTCTAGTGCCACCTCGGAGATCATTGAGCAGCTAGGGAACGTCTCTGAGAGGATAAACTTAGTCATGCAAATGAGTAGACTGAAAACGGGAGCCACATCCTCCACTACAAAGAAAACTTAGCATATTTTTATCTGTTTTATGATGTACAGTCCCTTGAGGACTCTTTTGATATGTAATCACACTTGTACTCAAATTTGAATTTAATACAATGAGTAGAAATTTCCTTTCAAAATTGTGCATTCTTGAGTTCTTGTACTTTTCTGTGCTTTCTGCCGTTTTGCTATGATGACAAAAAGGGGAAGAAAATATATTGAATTGAAATGTAAAGGGAATCAATAAAAAGAAAATTCTTAAAGAGCACAAAGTAATTTGTTCTAAGTGGATTCGATACCTCGAGGCTCATTATCTCTCTGTTGGGGCTCCTAAAGGAGTAATCTCCAGAATCTATTCAAGGGATATTCGGAGATTAGTTGAATCATACTCAAGAACAAATTGTCAGATTTTCTCTCTAAAACCAAAAATTTAAGCTCAAAAGCTTCAAGACATTAAAAGAAAATTCAGAGAATCTAAACAAAATTGAATGCATATGTTGAGGAGGAGAATCTGAAATCTTAAGAAAGCAAATTCATTAAACACATATAAGTCAAACAATTGATTGCATGACATGAAGGCTTATATAATTCCAAATGAAAGGGGGAGCTTTAACTTCAGGATTTAATATTTCACACCTTTCAATTTTGGATAAATTAAATGACTAGACACTTGAATTCATTTCAAAACTTTTTTATAAATTTTTTTTGGTTAAGCAATTTACTTTACAAATACTCAATATTTTGTCATCATCAAAAAGGGGGAGATTGTGGAGTGATTGATTATAACTCTATTTGATTTTTATGAGCTCAAAGCAATTGAGTATATCTGATGTTATACTAATGAATTCAATCTAGTGTTTCAGCCAAATATTTGTGAATTTATGCTTAAGTGTCTCTAGCTTTGGTTCAATACATTTTGGCTAAGTTTGGAACTCAATTTGAACCAAAGTCTAAAGCTCGAGTCGACTCCGGAGGATTTCGAGTCGACTCCAAGTGTTTCAGATGTTCTGGCACAGGCTCGAGTCGACTCCAGCACACTGCGAGTCAACTCCGACTGAGAACAGAGCAAGACAGAAAGATGAATCTCAGACCCTGTTACCGAGTCGACTCCTGAAGAATTCGAATCGACTCTGATGGTTGCCGAGTCGACCCCCGATAGTTCCGTGTCGACTCCAAGGAGTAACAGACAGAAAGACAGAGAAGTTGTTTTCAGGCTCTGAGAGCCGAGTCGACTCCAGCAAAGTCCGAGTCGACTCCGAGGCAGTTCAACTCCAACGACAGAAGAGCAGTTTTTCGGTCTCTGAGAGCCGAGTCGACTCCAGCAAAGTTCGAGTCGACTCCGAGACAGTTCAACTCCAAAGACAGAAGACCAGTTTTTCAGGCTCTGAGAGCCGAGTCGACTCCAAGAGAATCCGAGTCGACTCGAGGAAGTAAACCCGAAAGAAAGATCTTTGGATTCCTGAAAAACGATTCGTCTCCAGAAGGTAGAGTCATCACCGGATATTGGCGAGTCGACTCCAGAACGGGATAGCACTTTATTTCAAATTTTGAACAGTGGGCGAGTCGTCTCCAGTAAAGCATGAGTCGACTCCAACAACAGCCGAGTCGACTCCAGATCGAGCGAGTCGACTCCGATCCCAACGGATACACTGTCAGGAGTTGCAGATTGTGCAGAACAGCCATAAAAAAGTGTCTAACGGCTAGTTTTCGATGGGAATTGCTTAAATAGCCAGAGTTAACAGTAATAGACACCAAGAGAACTATTCCATTCAAACAAAAAAAGGATTTCCACCTACCAAAGACTCTCAAGAGTAAATACAAGAGAAAGAAGGAAAGAGCGCATTGAACTTCATCCAACAAAGGTTTCCTTCGCATTCAAGGCTCTCCTCTGACATCAGATCTTCAGTACATTCAAAGAGGAGACTCAGAGTTCGAGAAGCCACTACGTCCTCTTCCAAAATCTGTTTGAGGGCTTCTAACTCTACATTATTTATATTGTACTCTTTAAAAAAACTATTTTCTTGTTACTTGATTGAATCAGAGGATTGAATCAAGGTTGTTGAGGTTTGTTGGTGAGCCAAAGTTAAAACCAACGGTGTAAGGGTTCGATTGTGATCCCGGAAAAACAATCGGGTGGTTCTAGTCGGTGAGCCAGTGAAAACTGACCGAGTTCGTTGTGATCTCGTAAAACAACAAGTTGGGTTGTGAGCTTGTAAAACAACCGGCTGTAATCCGTGGGATTATAGTGAACTCCCAAGTGAAGCTTCGGGAGTGGACGTAGGAGCAAGGGTTAGCTCTGAACCACTATAAAATCTCTTGTGTTTGTGATTGTTTCATTGTCTCTTCCATTTCCTTCATTCACTGTAAATAGTAAACTAATTAATCCACTTGCAATAAGGTTTAATTAGTTACTCATTAAGTTTTTATTTGTAATAATTAGCTAAAACCCAATTCACCCCCCCTCTTGGGTTGTCTTTTTGGGCAACAAAGGCTGTGCCGGATTGACAGGTGAGTGGGAGTTTGTACTTTGCACCATGAGCACATTTCTTATTCATTTTCATGAATGTTGCCAAGTGTGACTTGATTCCACCTGAGCTTATTGATTAATTGTTGTGGTAGATTTCTCTATATTTTGTTCTCCATGCTTGATTATTCTGTACATGCATTTGAGAGAACATTAAGAGGAATTATGAGAGGTAGATGAGTAATTAAATTGGTTCTAAATTGTGAAATGACTTCTTTTGTAAATTAATTTCATTTCCTCTATTTCAAAGACTTGTAGACCCTTTTCAGTGGTATATTGAGTTGCATTGCACTTCCTTGACCCTCACTCCTAACCCTGATGTTAGTTTATGATTGGGTCGTGGTCGAGTGAGTGGTAGTCTTGATTATACTCCTTTTCAGTAGAGTATTGGGAGGGTGCATTATGGCATTTATGCATGGCTTGACAGTATCTACAGGACTTCTATAGTCGATGGGGTTAGACATCGGCCTGTGTGCACATAGTAGCCTTCTGGGTGGGCAGAGCCCAGTCCCTTCCTAGGGGGGACACGGCCCTAGGCGTAGGATCGGCCGGTCCTACGACTTATATTCTGCTTGCCGCCGGGCATAGTAAGACCCCGCGAGGTGCAGTATGGCTTTCCGCGGATGTAGAATTCCCGCGAGGTGCCGTTTAGTATATAGATGTGAGATGTTTTTATGGAATTCTATTCTAAATACTGGCCAGCATTTACATGATCAGTATGGTGTCTTATCATGCATATGCATGTGACAGTAGGAAGTTGTTGCTGGTTCGCCTGGGGCGTAAAACCCACCTTCCGATAGCTGTCTAGCATTTATATTATCGGTATGGTGTCTTATCCTGCATGAAAGAGTAGATGCCCTACAAGCCAATCGCAATATGTATTGCGAAGGGTTTTTCTTTTGATTTGTCCAAATCATGTACATGACATTTAAATATGAATAAAGGCGTTATGTTTTATCATATGCAGTTGATTATATTTATGATAAACTCCTTAGATTAGGGCAATGGTTTTAAGACTATGATGAGATCATACTAGTGAGACTTAAAATCCTAAAATCCTAATCTTAAATATTTCCAGTCATTGGTACATTGAGTCGGGGATCAATGATTACCGGAAAGACTGGCATGTCTTATGTATGCTCGATGCAGAGGATGATTGATCTCACAATCATTTGTGTGGAGACACTAATACAAAGATATGGGTGCTCATTAGAAGAATGAGTTCACTGAATTGACCTACAAAGTGAAATCTTATGAAGTCTTACTTACATGTCAAAAGATGATTCTCTTAGTGGGAGTTGTGCAACTGATCCTTTGACCTGAGATCACCATGGTATCTTATGCACATGAACCTATGTTTTGGTTTACACTCATTCATGACAATAAGTTATGTACGAGGTCTTCTGGATATGGTGGATTGTGTACGAAGATTATGAGTAGGTCAACAAGGAATTAATCACTTCTAGTAAGAGAAGATAGCATCCTATTTATTCTAATCATATGATAATTCAGGAAGCCTTTGATCAAAGCAGAATGAAAATTAGAAAGAGTTTCTAATGTTTCATTATTTGAATTATCATTAAAAGATTGAGAAAAATATGAATATGAAATTGAGTTTGACATATATTCATACTCATATACATATTTGGGATGCAGTTTGATTAAAGGATTGAATTGCATGGTAACTTGCCACTGAAGGGTATTTTTGGTATTTCCACCAAATTCCATATTTTTCGGGTAGACATGACACGTTGCTAGACGTCAATCTTGTCTTATAGGTTTGATCGAACTAAAGAGTTTAATTCAATCATCAATTAGAAAGGATTCTAATTGTTAAGTTCGGGTTCGCGTAGTTTGGACTTAAATCGATTAGAAGAGTTCTAATCAAGTTGGGTCAACTCGCACTCACACCTATTGCTGGCTAAGTATGGAACCCAATGGGTCACACACAAGAAAACTTATCAAGGGTCTAATTGGATTAGATCATGTTTGCAAGATAAACATCCTAGCAGGTGTTGCAAACCTTAGCTCCTGATTCGAACTGGATTCGAATCTGATTCGAATTGGATTCGAATCTGATTCTTAATTGATCTAATTTGATTAGATCATATTCTAATATGGGTTAGCCAAGAGTTGGCACCTAAATTGGCTTGATTTGAGTCTAATTGGATTAGATTTGATAAAACATTTAATTTTGACCGTTGGATCAACATTTGGATGAAGAGAAGGATCAAATGGATGGCGCCATGGATTAGAGCCATTGGATCTTCATCATGGGATGATGGGAGATCATGATCTCGTGATGGACTTGTGATATTGACTTAGTCAACATCAGATGGCGTGAGAAAGAAGGGAATACGGTGAATTTAGAATGGCGCCTCATGAAGAAGTGCCACTTGGATTGGATAAAGATGACACGTCATCATATCCTAACTACTTTCCCTTCAACCGCATCATTCTCTCTCTCCTTCTTTCTTATGGCGCCACCAATAAGGGCCTTTGGATCATCATCTAGCCTTGATCAATGGTTGAGAATGCTCCCTATTTTTCATGCGTGAGAAGAAATGAAGAGAGGCATGAGTACGGTGGATTTCATGAAGAGATGCTTAGGGAATGGATAAGGATGAAGCGCCATATCATAAGCACTTCATCTTATCCTAACTACTTCTGATATGCCCTCTCATCAAATGACACATCACTTGATCTCACGCCCCTCTTCATGCATGAATGGATGGCTACAATGCATCCGTACGCCATCTATAAATAGGGAATGCTCCCGGTGTTTTCAAATCATCGAAAATCAATCCAACTCTCTCTCTCTCATATCCCTTCTTTCTTACATTAGTTTCTTTCTTTCTAACATTGCTTCTAGTGTGTCCTAAGCCAAGACAAGGTGGTCTTCATTAGGACAAAAGGATTAGAAGTGATTTTAGAAGGCTAAAGAAAAATAGAAAGGAAGGAAAGCAAGCCGTTAGAGTTCTTTAGAAGAATTCTGCATTAAGGATCAAAAGTCTTTGGAGCTAAAGTCTTGATCAAGTTTTCGTGTAGATCACCATTGGAGGGCGGACACTTGGACGCCTCGTAGAGATTGTACACTTTGGATTAGCATTTGAGGTATTCTACTAATTCTGCATTTATTTTATATTATTTGATTGTAATCATTAAGGTGATCTAGGCTTAAAAGGGTTTCATGCATAGGGACTTTATTAAGAAAATTTTAAAATTCCTAGCTTCCGCTGCCCATTATGACATGCTAGAACCCTTCAGTGGTATCAGAGCTATCCTTAATTGGTTCAATCAAATAATAATGCATGATGTATGATTATTAATTTACTATGAGATAGTAATGTCATATGCTTAATGAAATGCTGAAATATATGATTCATATATGATATGATATGTAATAAAATGTCATGATATGAAATTTTCCATATGAAAATATGTTGAAGCATGTTAATTAGTTGCTTATGATTTATACATGCTATGAGATAGCTATGATGCATGATAACTTATTTTAGATATGTTAAATATATGTTACAATTAAAGAATGTGCTAGAGACTAGTAAGCCCTCAATAAAAATTATATTAAGTCATAGTGTTAAAAAATTTTGAGCTAACCCATTCTAGAACAATTAATCTAATTGGTGTCTAAGGAAAGCACTAAAGGTGGTTACTTAATTAGGACCTTACTCTTTGAGTAAGGGGAGCCTCCCACCTGCTTACCTGGCCAATTGTTTGATTGTCTATTATGGAGAAGCTTAATATTGATATAACACTATTGATAGCCTTCCTTCATGCCTCGATATTATTATGTCAAGATCCATGCTAGTTTGTTGTGCTAACACAAAACTTTCAATGGGGACTGGTGTTATACTGTCTTGGTGCATTAAGATGCTTATGGCATATTTTAATATATTGCCTTGTTGTGTAACCACAAGGGCAATATTATTCGAATATGACTATATGGAAATGAAGGGTTTGACTTAACTAAAATATTATTGTTTGTTGTGCTAACACAAGGCAATAAGTATTTTAAGAGGACAAGATAAAGTTGAGAATTGCATGAGATGCAATTGGAAAGAGTTTCCTACCTTTGAACTCATAAGAGTTTGTTGTGTAAACACAAGGCTTTTTATGATGAATTAGGATCTCAACCCTACTAAGAAAAATTATATTTTCACGTTTATCATAGGAGAGGGCTATGATATTCGATAAAAATAGTAGGAGACAAATTAGATTAAAGTCCTTATCTAGTTGCAAACATGTCATCATGATTGGTCTGCTTATATTAGTTATGTTCTTGCATATGTAGAATTATTAAATGGCTTCACTTTCACTAAGAGGCATCTTAGATGCCAACAAGTTGACCGGACCAAACTATGTGGACTGGTTGAGGAATTTAAAGATAGTACTCACTCAGGAGAAAATTTCCTATATACTTGAAACCCCTGATCTTGGAGATCTAGGGGATGATGCTACAGAAGAGGAGGTTGCCACACATAAGATGTGGAAAAATGACAGTTTGACTGTCAAATGTATCATACTTGCCTCTATGAGAAATGAATTACAGAGGCAACATGAAGGCATGGACACTCAATCCATACTTCTCAATTTAAAAGAGTTGTATGGAGAACAAAGCAGGACTGCCAGGTATGAGATATCTAAGCAGTTGTTCCGTGCTAGAATGAATGAAGGAACTCCAGTGCAAAACCATGTTCTTATGGTTATAGGCTTAATCACTAGATTAAGTCAATTAGGTTTTGCTATGGATAGTGAACTCAGTCAGGATTTGATCCTGCAATCACTGCCTGATTCATTCTCTCAGTTTGTTGTGAACTTTCACATGAACAAGCTGAACACCTCCCTGCCCGAGCTGTTAAATATGCTCAAAACAGCTGAAGGCCATATTAAGAAGGATAAAGGTCCACTCCTTCTTATAGATGGCACTTCTAAAAGGAAATCGGGAAATAAGGGTTCTAAGAAACGATTGAACCCCAAGAGTAGCATCAAAAAGAAAAAAGGAAAGAAAAACTCCGGATCAAGTACCTGTTTTCATTGCGGCAAAGCTGGCCACTGGAAAAGGAATTGCAAGAGTTTTCTTGCAAGTATGAAGACCGATGCAAGAGTTGCATCAAAAGGTATGTTTATGTTACATGCCAACTTGTCATTAAGTTCTTCAAATTCAAATTCATGGGTATTGGATACCGGCTGTGGTTTTCACATTTGCAAATCTTTGCATGGACTACAGAAAATTAAAATTTTGAAGAAAGGTGACTTCGAGCTGTATGGCGCTGGAGGAGAGTCCATCCAGGCTGAAGCTGTTGGAACCTACAACTTGGAGTTACCTTCGGGAGAGCTCCTACAATTAGAAGATTGTTATTATATGCCCAAAATTATTAGAAATGTAATTTCCATTCCTTTGTTGTTAAAGAAAGGATTTGAAATTAATGGAAAGGGCAATGGTTGCTCTATTTATTTTTCTAATAAGCATCTTTGCAATGGCATTATGGAAAATGGTCTTCTTGTTTTATTACTTAATGACAATGTCTTTCATATTAATAAAAGCAATAAAAAAAAGAGAGAGGAAGTAAATAACACCCTTCTTTGGCATTGCCGACTTGGTCACATAAGTGAATCAAGAATCAACAAGTTATACAAAGAAGAGTTCTTTGATCCTTATGATTATGAATCATTAGGAACTTGTGAATCTTGTCTTATGGGTAAAATGACTAAGTCTCCATTCACTGGACATGAAGAAAGGGCAAGTGAGTTATTAGGACTTATACACACAGATGTATGTGGTCCTATGACAACTCCAGCTAGAGGTGGATACTCTTACTTCATCACATTCACTGATGATTTATCAAGGTTCGGATATGTGTATCTTATGAAACATAAATCCGAAGCTTTTGATAAGTTTAAAGAGTATCAAAGTATGGTTGAAAAACAAACCGGAAAGTGTATTAAAATCCTTCGATCTGATCGAGGAGGTGAATACCTTTCTAGTGAGTTTTTAAATCATCTTAAAGAAAAGGGCATTCTCTCTGAATGGACACCTCCGTATACGCCACAATTAAATGGTGTAGCTGAACGGAGGAATCGTACTTTATTAGATATGGTACGGTCCATGATGTGCTTTACTGATCTTCCTATTTTCTTCTGGGGTTTTGCCCTAGAGACTGCTGCACTAATATTAAACAGGGTACCTTCTAAGTCTGTACCTAGCACTCCATATGAGATATGGAGAGGAAAGAAGCCTAATCTTAAGTATCTTAAGATATGGGGTTGTCAAGCTTATGTCAAAAGAAATTTTGGACACAAGCTAAGTGCTAGATCAGATAAATGTATTTTTGTAGGTTATCCTAAAGATAGTATAGGATACATCTTCTATCATCCTACCGAACAAAAAGTTTTTGTAGGTAGGCATGCCATTTTCTTAGAAAAAGAGTTTATCTTAGAAAAGGGCAAGGATAGAAAAATTGAACTTGAAGAAGTTCAAAACCTACAAATAGAAACACAAGAAATTCTTCAACCAGATGTACCCATTGATGAGGTACAACCACAATACACATCTCCTCTCCGAAGATCAGATAGAGTGCGAAGAGCACCTGAGAGGTATGGGTTCATCATTGAAAATGATGAAGCCCACATTGTTCAGAATAATGATCCTCTGACCTATTCGGAAGCTGTCATGAGTAGTGACTCTGACAAATGGCTAGAAGCCATGAAATCCGAAATAGATTCTATGTATACCAACCAAGTATGGACTTTGGTTGATGCACCAGAGGGTGTAAACCCTATAGGTTGCAAATGGGTCTATAAGAAAAAGATTGGAGCAGATGGCCAAGTAGAAACCTACAAGGCTAGATTGGTGGCAAAAGGTTTCAGGCAAAAGCAAGGAATTGACTATGATGAAACTTTTTCGCCAGTAGCTATGCTCAAATCTATTCGGATTTTGCTTGCAATAGCTGCATACTATGATTATGAAATCTGGCAGATGGATGTCAAAACCGCCTTCCTTAATGGTTATCTTGAGGAAGAGGTTTACATGACACAGCCAGAAGGATTTGTCTCAAGTAAGAGAGCAAATCAAGTATGCAAGCTTAAGAGATCCATTTATGGATTAAAGCAAGCATCGAGGAGTTGGAACATCCGTTTTGATACAACAGTCAAAGAGTTTGATTTTATCAAAAATGTGGATGAACCATGTGTGTACAAGAAGACTAGTGGGAGTGCCATTGTCTTCTTAATATTGTATGTAGATGACATACTGATCATTGGAAATGATATTCCAATGTTACAATCGGTCAAGACTTGGCTGTCAAAAAGCTTTTCCATGAAAGACTTGGGAGAAGCATCCTATATACTTGGTATAAAGATCTATAGGGATAGATCTAAAAGGATGCTAGGCTTGTCCCAGTCTAGGTACATAGATAATGTGCTGAAAAGATTCAGCATGGAAGAAAGTAAAAGAGGTTATTTGCCTATGAGTCATGGCATACGTCTCTCTAAGAAGATGTCTCCTAAGACATCTGAAGAGAGGAATAGAATGAATTCTATTCCCTATGCTTCGGCAGTAGGATCGATTATGTATGCTATGCTATGTACTAGGCCTGATGTTGCTTATGCCTTAGGCATAACAAGTAGATTTCAGGCTGATCCAGGAGAGGATCATTGGATAGCTGTGAAAAATATTCTTAAGTACTTGAGAAGGACTAAAGATATTTTTCTAGTTTATGGAGGATCTGAGTTGAAACTAGAAGGATTTTCTGATTCTAGTTTTCAATCAGACTCAGATGATAGCAAGTCCACTTCAGGGTATGTCTTTACCCTAAATGGTGGTGCAGTGAGTTGGAAGAGTTCCAAACAGCAAACTGTAGCTGACTCAACTACTGAGGCAGAATACATTGCTGTAAGTGAAGCCGCTAAGGAAGCTGTCTGGATGAAGAAGTTCATCTCTGAGTTAGGAGTAGTTCCCGAGATTGCTGGACCAGTCCCAGTTTATTGTGATAACACTGGAGCTGTTGCTCAAGCGAAGGAACCAAGGTCTCATCACAAATCCAAGCACATTCTAAGACGCTTCCATCTTGTTCGAGAGATTGTCGAGAGACAAGACATAGTCATTGAACGAGTAGACACCAAGAACAACCTAGCAGACCCGTCCACTAAAGCTCTACCACAACAGCAGTTCGATCGCCACCTCGATTGTATGGGGATAAAATATAAGAGCGATTGGCTTTAGTGCAAGTGGGAGATTGAAAGAGTAGATGCCCTACAAGCCAATCGCAATATGTATTGCGAAGGGTTTTTCTTTTGATTTGTCCAAATCATGTACATGACATTTAAATATGAATAAAGGCGTTATGTTTTATCATATGCTGTTGATTATATTTATGATAAACTCCTTAGATTAGGGCAATGGTTTTAAGACTATGATGAGATCATACTAGTGAGACTTAAAATCCTAAAATCCTAATCTTAAATATTTCCAGTCATTGGTACATTGAGTCGGGGATCAATGATTACCGGAAAGACTGGCATGTCTTATGTATGCTCGATGCAGAGGATGATTGATCTCACAATCATTTGTGTGGAGACACTAATACAAAGATATGGGTGCTCATTAGAAGAATGAGTTCACTGAATTGACCTACAAAGAGAAATCTTATGAAGTCTTACTTACATGTCAAAAGATGATTCTCTTAGTGGGAGTTGTGCAACTGATCCTTTGACCTGAGATCACCATGGTATCTTATGCACATGAACCTATGTTTTGGTTTACACTCATTCATGACAATAAGTTATGTACGAGGTCTTCTGGATATGGTGGATTGTGTACGAAGATTATGAGTAGGTCAACAAGGAATTAATCACTTCTAGTAAGAGAAGATAGCATCCTATTTATTCTAATCATATGATAATTCAGGAAGCCTTTGATCAAAGCAGAATGAAAATTAGAAAGAGTTTCTAATGTTTCATTATTTGAATTATCATTAAAAGATTGAGAAAAATATGAATATGAAATTGAGTTTGACATATATTCATACTCATATACATATTTGGGATGCAGTTTGATTAAAGGATTGAATTGCATGGTAACTTGCCACTGAAGGGTATTTTTGGTATTTCCACCAAATTCCATATTTTTCGGATAGACATGACACGTTGCTAGACGTCAATCTTGTCTTATAGGTTTGATCGAACTAAAGAGTTTAATTCGATCATCAATTAGAAAGGATTCTAATTGTTAAGTTCGGGTTCGCGCAGTTTGGACTTAAATCGATTAGAAGAGTTCTAATCAAGTTGGGTCAACTCGCACTCACACCTATTGCTGGCTAAGTATGGAACCCAATGGGTCACACACAAGAAAACTTATCAAGGGTCTAATTGGATTAGATCATGTTTGCAAGATAAACATCCTAGCAGGTGTTGCAAACCTTAGCTCCTGATTCGAACTGGATTCGAATCTGATTCGAATTGGATTCGAATCTGATTCTTAATTGATCTAATTTGATTAGATCATATTCTAATATGGGTTAGCCAAGAGTTGGCACCTAAATTGGCTTGATTTGAGTCTAATTGGATTAGATTTGATAAAACATTTAATTTTGACCGTTGGATCAACATTTGGATGAAGAGAAGGATCAAATGGATGGCGCCATGGATTAGAGCCATTGGATCTTCATCATGGGATGATGGGAGATCATGATCTCGTGATGGACTTGTGATATTGACTTAGTCAACATCAGATGGCGTGAGAAAGAAGGGAATACGGTGAATTTAGAATGGCGCCTCATGAAGAAGTGCCACTTGGATTGGATAAAGATGACACGTCATCATATCCTAACTACTTTCCCTTCAACCGCATCATTCTCTCTCTCCTTCTTTCTTATGGCGCCACCAATAAGGGCCTTTGGATCATCATCTAGCCTTGATCAATGGTTGAGAATGCTCCCTATTTTTCATGCGTGAGAAGAAATGAAGAGAGGCATGAGTACGGTGGATTTCATGAAGAGATGCTTAGGGAATGGATAAGGATGAAGCGCCATATCATAAGCACTTCATCTTATCCTAACTACTTCTGATATGCCCTCTCATCAAATGACACATCACTTGATCTCACGCCCCTCTTCATGCATGAATGGATGGCTACAATGCATCCGTACGCCATCTATAAATAGGGAATGCTCCCGGTGTTTTCAAATCATCGGAAATCAATCCAACTCTCTCTCTCTCATATCCCTTCTTTCTTACATTAGTTTCTTTCTTTCTAACATTGCTTCTAGTGTGTCCTAAGCCAAGACAAGGTGGTCTTCATTAGGACAAAAGGATTAGAAGTGATTTTAGAAGGCTAAAGAAAAATAGAAAGGAAGGAAAGCAAGCCGTTAGAGTTCTTTAGAAGAATTCTGCATTAAGGATCAAAAGTCTTTGGAGCTAAAGTCTTGATCAAGTTTTCGTGTAGATCACCATTGGAGGGCGGACACTTGGACGCCTCGTAGAGATTGTACACTTTGGATTAGCATTTGAGGTATTCTACTAATTCTGCATTTATTTTATATTATTTGATTGTAATCATTAAGGTGATCTAGGCTTAAAAGGGTTTCATGCATAGGGACTTTATTAAGAAAATTTTAAAATTCCTAGCTTCCGCTGCCCATTATGACATGCTAGAACCCTTCACTGCATATGCATGTGACAGTAGGGAGTTGTTGCTGGTTCGCCTGGGGCGTAAAACCCACCTCCCGATAGCTATCTTGTTGATGATTCAGCCTATTGACACCTGATTTATATGTTTTAGTACTATAACCTATTGAGCATATTCATGTTATCATACATACTTATTTGATTATTCTATATATGCTCCGTATGAGTTGATTGAGACTGTGATGATTTACTCCATATTTCTTATGTTGAGTTATGCGTATCCAGTTCTTGATGACTGCTCATATGCTCTTGAGATTTCACCTCGAACCATGATTATATCTGATCTCATGTGCATAGTACTCTCTACTTCACTCACTGAGTATTGATATACTCACTCCCCAGTTTGGTGTTTTTGATTGCAGGGCAGGTATTGTATAGAGAGGAGCAGGATTAGTGGTTGCCTGCTAGTTGTGCCGCTCCATAGTATAGTATAATGTAGATAGAGGTTTATACCCTTTTGATGTATTATAAACCTTCTGTTGTATATAGTGTATAGTTACAGTCATAGATCCTGTTGTGGATATGGGTTTGACCATGGATGGATTGGGAAGCAGGTATATATATATATATGCAGATCAGTTGTGTGCCTGTGATAATGTATTGCTATATATTGTCCAGATTTATTATGTGATAGATTATGTGATTACTGCTCTGACAGGTAGTGTGTTGTATGTATTAAGATAATCCTGACAGGTCACCATAGGAAAGGTGATCATTTTGTGCATGCATCATGCTAAAATTTTCAGAATTTATTGATGATTGATAGGTAGTAGGGTTCTACATGGTGGCTGGTGGCCTTATGCCTACCCGCACCCTAGGACCGTCGCAGCGGCCCGCCAGAAGCAGGGCGGGGGTCGTGACAAAGCTTGGTATCAGAGCAAAGGTTAAGAAGAGTCCTGTCAGAGCAATAGGGTGAGTCGGGATTAAGTATAGGATTATACTATGGAGCATAGGGTTTTTCTGTATGTTATTTTATGAGTCATTTATAATTCAGTAAAATATATCATGGCGAGTGTGTGGCATATGTGGGAAGCAGCACCCTGGCAGATGCAGAATGGGCCAGGAAGTGTGCTACAGATGTGGACAGCCGAGGCATTTTGCCAGAGAATGCCCGCAGGGTGCCACCCAGCAGTTTGTGCCTTTAGCATCCTACCCTTCTGTGCAGATGGACAGGCCTAGTAGTAGGGGGCCTGTAGGCAGAGGTTGAGGTCAGACACCAGCATCACAGGATAGTGCTGGACCATCTCAGCCATCAGCTTCGGTAGGTAGAGGGCAAGAAAGGATGTTCACGGTAAATCCACAGGAGGCACAGGCATCGAATGCAGCGGTGACAGGTATGCTCCTCATTGATAAGATTGAAGCTAGAATGTTATTTGATTCTGGAGCTACTTATTCATTTGTGTCTCCTTATTTTGCTAAAAAGTTAGCTAAGGATAAGATATTAATGCATATTCCCTTAGCTATTAGTACACCTGTAGGGGATAGTATAGAAGCGAAGTATGTGTATCCCATCTGTGTGGTAGAGATAGAAGGTAAAACACTCCCAATTTATTTGATTTTCAATACGACACCGAGCAAAGTATGAAGAGCAAATACCCTTACCTCTTTGAGTAATCAGGTAATTTACTCTTTTAAATTCGAGAACGAATTTTATATAAGGGGGGAGGATGTAATAATCCCAAAAAAAAAATTTATATAAAAAGGGATAGAATAGTCCTTTAAAATTGATATAAGGGGTAAAATTGGAAGGAATCAAAAGATAATGGCATAGTGGTAGATGCGTTGAAGTGGTAAGGGTAAAATTGAAAGAAAGTAAAAGATAACGGTATAACAGTAGATATGTTGAAGTGTTAGGGGCAAAATGGGAATTTAATAATATTAAACAAAGGGTGAATAGTTTTTGATGTGACTTAATTCATGAGTTTGAGCTGGCTGAGGCATTGGATTGAAACAGAGAGGGGGGAGTCTTAGGCGACAGAGAGGAAGAAAAAGAAGAAGAGGAAAATAAAGAAAGAAAAGAAGAGGAAGAAGAAGAAGAAGGAAGGGAAGGGAATCCCGGTTGCGCTGCCAGTTGAAGGAAAAAGTGTATATCTCCTTCCCCTCTACGCAAGGACCTCGATTTCCAAAAAGAAAAAAGGTAAATATCCATCCCTATTTAGTCTTTTGATGACATTAGGTTATACAATGGGTGGATGTAGTCTAGAGGGGTCGGATAAGGGTTATAGCGGCGGTAAAAAGTGGAAGAATCGGATTTTGACAAATTTTTCCAGCACTACGAAAAAACTGTGTCGAAGTTCTAACTTTGGTGAATTATTTTGAAGGCCAATTGGCCTCCGATGGTGATGCACGTTACCTTTTTGGAATCCCCTATGAGTGTAGAATGTTAGGTAAAAATTTTATCAAATTTGGAGTCTGGAAAGTGGATCAAACCCGGGATGAAGTAACCGGCTGTCGGTCCAGGTTACTGTTTATCCGGGTGGAAAAATAGGGGATTTCATGCTATAATAGGGTATTAAGCCTAGATTAAGCTAAGAGGACCTTGTACTCATGCAAGAGAAATCCTAGTACACATAAATGATGAGTTAATTAATAAAAAAAAAAAAAGAAAAGATTTAGGGAACGAGAGAGTTGAATCAATTAAAGTTCCCTATATTATAATTGGCACGTAGATTATGACCCTTGATACAAGACTAAATGTATTGTAAATACATGTCACAGTTGGGCAAGAAGCTAGGGAACAAGAGGAAGAAGTTCCTCCCTACCTGCTGTAGATTTTTGGAGGCGTATCAAGGCTGTGCCGGATTGACAGGTGAGTGGGAGTTTGTACTTTGCACCATGAGCACATTCCTTATTCATTTTCATGAATGTTGCCAAGTGTGACTTGATTCCACCTGAGCTTATTGATTAATTGTTGTGGCAGATTTCTCTATATTTTGTTATCCATGCTTGATTATTCTGTACATGCATTTGAGAGAATATTGAGAAGAATTATGAGAGGTAGATGAGTAATTAAATTGGTTCCAAATTGTAAAATGACTTCTTTTGTAAATTAATTTCATTTCCTCTATTTCAAAGACTTGTAGAGCCTTTTCAGTGGTATATTGAGTTGCATTGCACTTCCTTGACCCTCACTCCTAACCCTGATGTTAGTTTATGATTGGGTCGTGGTCGAGTGAGTGGTAGTCTTGATTATACTCCTTTTCAGTAGAGTATTGGGAGGGTGCATTATGGCATTTATGCATGGCTCGGCAGTATCTACAGGACACCTATAGTCGATGGGGTTAGACATCGGCCTGTGTGCACATAGTAGCCGTCTGGGTGGGCAGAGCCCAGTCCCTTCCTAGGGAGGACACGGCCCTAGGCGTAGGATCGGCCGGTCCTACGACTTATATTCTGCTTGCCGCCGGGCATAGTAAGACCCCGCGAGGTGCAGTATGGCTTTCCGCGGATGTAGAATTTCCACGAGGTGTCGTTTAGTATATAGATGTGAGATGTTTTTATGGATTTCTGTTCTGAATACTGGCCAGCACTTACATGATCAGTGTGATGTCTTATCATGCATATGCATGTGACAGTAGGAAGTTGTTGCTGGTTCGCCTGGGGCGTAAAACCCACCTTCCGATAGCTGTCTAGCATTTATATTATCGGTATGGTGTCTTATCCTGCATATGCATGTGACAGTAGGGAGTTGTTGCTGGTTCGCCTGGGGCGTAAAACCCACCTTCCGATAGCTATCTTGTTGATGATTCAGCATATTGACATCTGATTTATATGTTTTAGTACTATAACCTGTTGAGCATATTCATGTTATCATACATACTTATTTGATTATTCTATATATGCTCCATTTGAGTTGATTGGGACTGCGATGATTTACTCCATATTTCTTATGTTGAGTTATGCGTATCCTGTTCTTGATGACTGCTCATATGCTCTTGAGATTTCACCTCGAACCATGATTATATCTGATCTCATGCGCATAGTACTCTCTACTCCACTCACTGAGTATTGATATACTCACTCCCCAGTTTGGTGTTTTTGATTGCAGCGCAGGTATTGTATAGAGAGGAGCAGGATTAGTGGTTGCCTGCTAGCTGTGCCGCTCCATAGTATAGTATAATGTAGATAGAGGTTTATACCCATTTGATGTATTATAAACCTTCTGTTGTATATAGTGTATAGTTACAGTCATAGATCCTGTTGTGGATATGGGTTTGACCATGGATGGATTGGAAAGCAGGTATATATATATGTGTGCAGATCAGTTGTGTGCCCGTGATAATGTATTGCTATATATTGTCCAGGTTTATTATGTGACAGATTATGTGATTACTGCTCTGACAGGTAGTGTGTTGTATATATTGAGATAATCCTGACAGGTCACCATAGGAAAGGTGATCATTTTGTGCATGCATCATGCTAAAATTTTCAGAATTTATTGATGATTGATAGGTAGTAGGGTTCTACGTGGTGGCTGGAGGCCTTATGCCTACCCTGTTGGGATTTGTATCCTAAATGTCAATCGTCAGCATATTGATGATTGAATTTTGTAAATGAATTGACAAATTAATAAAGTGTTATTTGGCATTATTCATCATTTCATCTTCAAATGAACTCTTATATGATGAAGTCCTTAGAACTTATGTTATGATAAAGGAGGATTTATCTTTGAGTCTTTAAACTTGTTCGCGACCAAATGATATGTTGTTACTAGGACGACAGCATTATCGAGATTAGGTCGTTGTGTGACATATACGTTGGTTGTCCTCTTAACCAAGGAGTGTGGAGACACTAGTATGCCACACAGGTGAAGTGTAGGAGTACATTTCACTGAACGTGACCAATTCCGGAACGCTCTACTGTCGAGAGATGTTCCGAGTGGATATGGGTATAAGTTTGGCCTTCTGACCTGAGACCGCAACCCGTGACTAGCAAGCAACTCACTGTACTTTGGTACCGGACTATCTGAATTTCTAATTCAGTGACGGAAGGTCACTGGGTGCAGTCAAGTACTTGCGTAGTCAGTTGTGAGTTAAGATGGAATTGACCCCTCCTGAAAATAGGAGATAATGTCTTGTGATTAATTTAGCAAAACCTTGGCCAGAGTAATCCCAGTGAGGAGTCACGAGATATCTAAAGTTAATCACATAATGGATGTACTAATTATAGGGTTGACAGTGAGCTCTAAGTCATCCTGGCATTAGGAGTCAAAGGGATTGAATTATACAGTAACCATAGTTCAGGATTCCAAAATATTTGCTTCGCATATATTCGGCCTATCCGGACGTTGGGTACCATTGCTAGATGTTCACATCAATTAGTGTAGGAAATTGTTCCTATACTACCGGCTTAGGTTCGAACCTATGAGGTCACACGCATAGAAGATTCCTGATTGATCAAGAAAGCTGATGAATGATTAAGAATCATTCAAGAATAATTTGGTCAATTTGATTGGCAAATTATCTTATAAAATAATTAAAGTAATTATTGAAGGATTAATTAGTAATTAAATTACTAATAAACTCAATTTGATTAAGTAATTGTGCTAAGGATGAGCTAAATTGAATTGGATTCAAGTTTGGGCTCAATCAGGATTTTGACCTGATTGGATTAGGTTAGAACCAAAAAGGACTTAAGCTGATCAAATTAATTTTAAATTAATTTGTTCTTAATTGAGGATTGACCTAATTGGATTAGGTCCAATACAAAGTAATTAATTCAATTTGATTGAGTTTGCATGAGCCAAAATTGAATTGGATTCAATTTGAGCTCAATCAGGGTCTGACCTGATTAGATTGGGTTCAACCAAATTGCTTTGTTTTAATTCGGGTTTGACCAAATTTGATTAGGTGCAACCCAAGGGGATCATGAAAGCTCTTTTCTAATCTGTCTGCTGAACGTGTTTCCGACATCTGGAATTTATTAATAATATATATGAAGAACACTTTTGAAAATGTCGGGCGAAATGCCCTGACAACAAAAGTGGGTTTTGGATAGGTTTGTGAGGCAACGCTCACATCTGTTATCTACGATAAATCGGCAGATAAGGTAGGCGATAGGCGTAGGATTCGAAACCTTCTCTCCAGCTCAAGATCACTTTATTCTTTTTCCTGAAATAAGTAGATCCTTTCACTTTCATGACAACTGACTTCAAACCCATCTTTCTGGCGGATCGCCCGACATGTTCCGCAGTTGCTTCAGCAGCATACCGAGAAAGACGAGACCGCCCTTTTCTTTCCTCCAAACAACCTGCGGAGGCCCCTCAGATGATGTGGCAATTATTGGTGACATGGAATTGGATTTCATGAATTTTAAATAAACCAAAATTATTGCATGGCACATGGACCCATTGCTTGACACATGGCGACATTTTTTGTTATTTGAATTTAAATTCAAACATTAAGTAATGTGTTAAATGATTTTAATCACTCAAACCATCAGCCAAGGTGGCGTATGAGTTTTTGAATGGATTAAATTCGAATTTCAAGAGATGATTTCGAAATTATGAAGTGTTTTACCTTGCCGCATGGATTTCAAATTCCTTCCCTCTTGTACATGTGTTTAAAATTTGAATTTAAATCAGATTTGGTTGAGATCTGATTTGGGTTGTTCCTATTCCTTTGCATGTGCCAACTAAAAGAGGTTTTCTGAAAATAAATTTCGAATTTTGAATGAAAATTCGGAGGCCATTAAAAGGGGTCAAACATGGGCACCAAAAACACATCCATTGCAGCCTTCTTCCTCACCCGCCTCCTCTTCCTCTTCCTCTTCTTCTCTATTTTAGATAGGGTTTTCAGGATGAATATCTAGAAGATTCAAGATCAGATCTGAGTCCTCTACTTTCCTTACAAACCTCATCTCCATCTGCTTCAAGACGATTGATCAAGAGTTGATTGAATCCCGACGGGCAGATTTCAGCTTTCAAGTGTTCTGCAACTGCTAGCTCTGTTGCGGAAGAAGATCCTTCAGGACTTCGCGTGTACTTCTCGTAGAGGCCATTCGTGTGCGTGGCTGCGAAGTCAAGAATCAGATTCACAACTTTCATCCATCATAAAAGGTATTAATCTAGCATTAATCATTTATTATGGTGTCAAGGTCTAGGTCCGATTCCCCGAGGTTTTACCCTCTTTTGGGGCTCCTCATGGAGATATCTCCAGAATCCATTCGATGGATATTCGGAGATTAATTGGAATAGAGTTCTTAAGTTTCAGATTTGATAGTTAATCATGCATAAAAGTTTTAGCATAATTGTTTAAACGATTCCGGCATAATCCTATGTGTTCTTAATGTGCTGATTTCTAGATTTGATCTTGTAAGCATGCATGAATTAAATTGTTTGATTCATTTTTTCGCTGTATTTTTGAAATTTTAAAAGAACTACGTGTGGCTTGATTTCCCTTGTAAAGGGGTACGTAGGCAACCCGATCAGGTTCAGCCATGGTTTTCAAAAAAAAAAAAAATTCAGCATGCTAAATACCGAAGAACCTAGGATTTACTTTTAGTGGTATCAGAGCTAGGTTCATGTTTAAACTTTTATATTTTAATTTTTATAATTAAATCTGAAATCATTAACATATTTAGATTAGATCTAAAGTATTTTTTATGATTGATTTAATTACTGATTATGCTTGATTAAGTAGATCTGAAATTTTGGATGCATATGATGCATGTTTGTGTTAGGATTAGTAACATGAATAAATCTGAAATTATAATATTATTTAGATTAGATCTAAATAAAGTTTATGATTTATATAATCTCTGATTTTAATGAACAAATCAGATCTGAAAATAAAAGTAAAAAAATAAATACATAAGATGTATGTTGTTTGAATTGATTCATGTTGTTGTGTATATGTGATGCATGAACATAAAACATAATGACTTAAACATGAATTAAATCTAATTATATGTGATTAATTACAAAAACTCAGATCTGAAAATATGTTTTAAGAACTGAAAGATTGTAATTAATATGTAATTAAAAAAAATATGCAATGATAAAAACTTTCATAAGTCTAAACTTAATTGAGAATTAAGTGTTATGAAATAGAATTGTAACTCAATTAATTGACATTGCATAATTCTTTAGGCATATGGGTTAGCTTGAATCAAGTTCTTAGGATTGGGTTAGACCTAAGGTTAGAATCAAACATGGTCTAATTAGAGTTAATTGATCAAATCTAATTAAGTAGTAACTAGATTAGGTCAAGGAAACTCTAGGTTAAATACAATAGTTGTAGATTGATCAATTCCATGTCTTTGATTAGACCAAGATGGAACTTGATTTAGGCTCAGAGGTGTAGCCCGAGTCATTTGAGTAATCAAATCGAAATTGATTAACCAGTCGGTGTCTAAGGTAAGTTTGGCAGTTTTGACCGGTGGTTTTTAATTGGGAGCTACTCGCACTGATTCGTCTTTGTCGAGTTAATGGCACATCCCTTCCACCAATCTCACTTACCTGGCCGACATGGTCAATCACATTTTGATTGGATCACTTAATGATTCGAGTTAGCCCATGCCTTAAGGAAAATCAGTATGACTGATTTAGGTGTCTCCTTAATCGGTTTGAGTCTAATCTGATTTGGTGAAGTCAGTGGGAGAAATTAGACTAACCGGATCTTCTCATCTATCCTAATTATGAAAACCTCTAAAATTATTAGGTCCTTAAAATGAAATGGTTATGGGGATAACTAGGTCATAGCCTCCCATTAAGTTGGGTGATAATGGGTCCAATGTTTTGATAATTATTGGAGGCGCCACACGCCTGGTACTTATCAAGCATTGGAATTGTCATTCAATATATGTTGAGTTAAGTGTACCTTCAATAGGCGGTCAGGTGAGCCGAGCCACACTCGGGCTTGGTCGTCTATTAGTTGATTAGACTTAACCCTATCATTTAATGGTTGTACCTGACTAGGGTATTCGGTGGAGGCGCCACATGCCTGCCGGAAAACCTAGGGCAAAATCATCACTAGAAGTCGCTTGGTGAAGCAATTGGTTAAGAACCTACCAATAGGTGCATATGGGTTGGCCGAGCCACACTCGGGCCTATATGTGATCTATTGGGTTCTAGTGCCCACAAAAGAATTAGGAGTAATTTTTCGAATTAGAGGTAGAGGCTACCAATTTGTATAAAATATTGGGAATACCTTTAGACTAAAGTCCAAGTCTATTGAGTTTAGTCAATTCATATACTAATAGCCAAATTTTCTTTTTATGCAGAAATGGCCACTAATTTGTCACTTTGCTCATTGTTGGACAATGACAAGTTGACTGGTCCAAATTTCAATAATTGGCATAGGAAACTGAAAATAGTGCTAGAGCATGAGAGGATCCTTTATGTGATAACGGATCAAGCACCTGAGCAGCCCGCTGCTAATGCATCAAGATCGGCCAGAGACACTTATCAGAAGTGGCTCAGTGACCGGATCACTGTTCGATGCATCATGTTGGCAGCAATAAGTGATGAGTTTAGTAGGCGTTTTGAGAATACGCAGCCGGAAGATATCATTCAAGTATTGAATGAATCATTCGGCGTTCCTGACGACGTTGAGAGGCACAAAACTAGTTGTGCCATCTTCAGCGCCCGAATGAAAGATGGTGTTGCCCAGATAAACAACCCAAGAGGGGGGGTGAATTGGGTTTTAAAATAATTATTACAATTATTTGATTTGCGAAATACTAATTAACACTTTTAGCAAGTTGATTAATTAGATGCTATGTGCTGTGAATGAAATGAAAGTAAGAGAGATACACAAACAATCACAAACACAAGGATTTTATAGTGGTTCGGAGCTAACCCTTGCTCCTACGTCCACTCCCCAAGCCTCACTTGGGAATTCACTATAACCCCTCGGATTACAGCCGGTTGTTTTACAAGCTCACAACCAAACTTGTTGTTTTACGAGGTCACAACGAACTCGGTCGGTTTTCCCAGGCTCACCGACTAGAACCACACCGATTGTTTTTTCGGGATCACAATCGAACCCTTACACCGTTGGTTTCAACCTAGGCTCACCAACAAACCTATACATCCTTGATTCAATCCCCTGATTGAATCAAGTAAATACCAAATGGAAAGAACAAAGACAAACAGAAAAATAGAGCTTCTAAAAAGCAGATATACAGCGATATAAATAAGAGAGAAGTTTAGAGCCCTCAAACACGTTTGAGTTGGAGTAGAGAAGGGCTTCTTGAACTTTCTGTCTCCTCTTGAATGTCTGGAAGACTTGAAGGCTGAAGGAGAC
Organism: Phoenix dactylifera; assembly: GCF_009389715.1. Taxonomy (NCBI): domain Eukaryota; kingdom Viridiplantae; phylum Streptophyta; class Magnoliopsida; order Arecales; family Arecaceae; genus Phoenix; species Phoenix dactylifera. Next base: position 59,517 of record NW_024069214.1, read on the forward strand.
TTCTTTAATGCTGGGAAGAGTCGGTTGAATGGAGTTAATGGTGCTCTTCCTTCTTTTCCATTGAAAAATTGTTTGCAGATGAAGGATTTTTGTTTTCTTTGAGTGGAATGTTGCTTCTCTGCTTTGCTACAGTCCTCTGTGGCTATTTAAACCATTCCCCACGGAAACTAGCCGTTAGACTCACTTTACTAGCCGTTCTGCACACTCTGCACATCCTGACAATGTGTCCGTTGGGGTCGGAGTCGACTCGCGCGATCTGGAGTCGACTCGGCTGTAGCGGGAGTCGACTCATGCTTTTCTGGAGTCGGCTCGGCAACTATTCCGGATTTGAATTAAAGTGAGCTTCTCGACTGGGAGTCGACTCGACTTAACCCGGAGTCGACTCGCCAAAAACTTGGAGCTGACCTGGCATTTTTGGAGTCGGCTCATCCCAGAAATCCACAGAGCTATTCTTCAACTTGGCCCACTCGAGTCGACTCGGAAATACTGGGAGTCGACTCGGCGCTCAGAGCCCGAACT
>NW_024069215.1:0-59896 GCF_009389715.1 Phoenix dactylifera
GGAAGGGGCACGAGGTACTACCACTAGCCTCCCTCTTGTGCCGTCCCTAATATGCCCTACACCGAATAGTTGGGTCAAATAGTGCCGGGTACTACCACTAGCCTCCCCATTGGCACCATCCCTATGATAAGCAATATAGAAAGGTTAAAATGTTTACTTCAAAAACTCCCTGTTTAAGTGTAATTAATTATGGATTTTATTCCTTCCAAAAGAATGCTCACACAAGTCTCACAAATGTGTCGAATATATTAAGTTTGTTTTGCTTTTCCTTAAGGTTGAAGTGTTTGCCTCTACTTGGATTTTACTTCTCTTGAATAATATCCATTTTCTTTTCTTTATCTCTCTCTCTTTTTGTTATTCTCAAGTAATCTACATGAAAGAGCAGAATAAAGAAATAATGAAATGTATCGTATAGAGGTATATCATGCAAACACTATTTTCATTATGCCCAAGAATTCGTAGCTTCTCACAAGTCATTCTAAATCAGAGTTTTAATCATATACTTGTGTATTTCATGGTTATGATACAGCCATAGAAATATTTTAGATTGAGCAAACCATGAAACAATTTCTAAAAGTATAAGTCAGTCAATACACATATAGACATGATATCAAAAATTAATAATTAAAGAATTTAATCATGCCATAATAGGATTTAAGTTATTGACTTTGCTCAATTAATTTGTGAGAAAGGTATCTAAAATTACTATTCATTATATGTTCTTCAAGCCAAATTAGATTTCTTATGTGTGAACTTTTGGCTGAAGAAGATCCTCTCTCTTGTTTGCATGTGAATGTTTAGTGTATCTTACATGAAGATATCCTTCAAGTTTGAAATTTCTCATTTTTCTTTCTTGAAGGAAGGTCATTAGTTTCTTTAAGATACAAAGCATTCATCCAATATATATATATTTTTAATTAGATGACTCAATATGAGATATGACAATAGTTGCATGTTGAGTCACTTTATTCAAGAGATTGCCTAAATATAAGCAAGCACATATCACTTGAACTAAAGAGATAGATTCATTAACCAAGATAGTTCAAGGACAAGCATGTGAGGCAATAGACAGATTTATCAAGGTCAAATCAATTTAGTTTAGATTCTATTTGCTTAAGATAATTATCAATAAGATGTGTTAACTAAGTTTTAATCAACTTATCTTAAACGTTTGTTTCTATCAAAATTCAGATTATGACGTATTTGTTATCAATAAAATATGATTAATTAAAGTTAGATTGAAGTCTTGCACAAGGTCACATAATGAGCATACAATCTGGTCTACTAGCTGTATGATAAAATAATTATTCTATCATGCTTCAATACAGCTTTAAACAATAGATCTACTTTGCTCATCCTTTACAATTTCTACAAGATGGGGTCATAGATATACCTTCTTCACGCCAATCTTCTATAAGAGTTTTCTTATGGACTAACGTTGGTCAATGAAGATCCCCTTTCTTGTTTGTCTTAATTTGGAGTTTGAGAGAAGATGTTAATTCATTCATCATATTTCAAAACTCACTTTGCAATATAACTCTTCATTAGTAGAACCAAAATGATGTCATCAATGTGTGCTATGAGCAAGCAAGATATCATAGATTCTTCTTTTTGATGCATAGATTTATCACTATTACTTTCTATCAACAAGGTTACCTAAGCTTTTATATATCAAGCTTTTGATGCTTGTTTTAAATCACATATTGCTTTATCATATATGTAAATGTGTAATTTTTTAAATATGGTGGTTATTTAACATAGATCTACTTTTTAATGAAATAACCACATAGGAGTGAATTCTACACATTCATTTGACAGAATATAAAGCTCATGAGTCAAGCAAATGATAGTGGTGATCTTTACTTTTAATCATGCAAGAATCAAGATCTATTTCATCTTTTCTTGATTCAGTCTTTTAGTAGTTATCAATTTTTCTTCATTAAGTGCATTTCTGAAAAACTCAATTTTGTTATAATTATTAACAAGTTTTCAGATTGTTATATGTAAAAGATTAACCATATATAATTTGATCTTAGTATCTTGACAGTAAATCATTAGTCTCATAGAGAATAAGACGACTTGATATTTTTGCAACTAAAATCTTTTCATTGAATATTCTATATACATTGCTTGATGAATGATATCCAAGGATAGACATATCTCTATCAGATTTGGCATTATTTTTCATAAGAACATATCAAGCATAACATGTACGACTGAAAAATATGAAAGATATGCAATGGTTCATTTTCCATTTTTCAGAAGATCAAAAGGAGTTTTCATCAAAAATAGATCTAATAGAAATCATATATATGACAAGCAGTGATGATAGCTTTTTAAAAATCATTTAAGTAGATGACTATCATACACAGTTGTCTTTTTCATTTCTTCAAGAATTCTATTACCCCTATTTTACTTAAGATGTCCTTGGTGCTGAAATAGTTAATTTCTGCATAAACTTTATCAGGATTTTGGTTTTCAACACTGTGCCATGATACTCTTTATCTTCACAGTTAGGAAACCTTTATCATTTGAAACACTTTTACAAGATTCAGCAAATACAGAAAATATTTTCAAGTTTATTTTCCAAGAACAAATCCAATGTAAGCTTTTGAAAACTTAGAGATGGAAACAACATCTTTAGATTTAGAAATGATTTTTGGTTGTTTCCTTAGTTAGCATGCATAGCAAAACTTTGACCTTTAAGAAGATAATTTAAGTAAGCCAATGGCAAGGTCTTTTGAGATTAAGTATATACTAGCATGAGTTGATTTTGTATGCTAAAGATGGTTTCTTTAATCTTGGTATTCATAGTGCATATATTTAAAAACATACCAAGTACACATTATCATATCTATGATCAATAAACAATAATGCCATGGATAAAAACTCTCAATCAAGCATATAGAGAATTCATAGAATTATTCTTAATAAATTAATCATTTTGCAACTTATCCAATAGTGAGTAAAGTACACTATGAAGTGATTTGATCATATTTCCAAAAGTATTTTCTATATCACAAAATTGATCACTAATTAGCAATTCATATCAAATACTAAGCAAAAATAATGATGAGATGCAAGGATTACTGATTTTTGTTAATAACTTTTCATAAGTATATTTTAAGTTTCTTTTGTTCCATGGGTATCTTGGTACACCTATGTGTACATCCTCATTTTCTCATTTTGGGTACCCAAGCTTGCTTGAGTCCTTGAGAGTTAGGACATATGGTTCCTTTTGGAACCCATATCTGTTTAATAGTAATAACTTTACCATTTGATTTAATTATACTAGAACGATAGGTAAAGTTGTTATTCCCATCCTTTTCATTTTTGAAATAACTTATCTTATTTAATGGTTTGCTTGATGAATTGATAACCTTTTTCTCTAGAGATTTATTGTTAAGTAAAGGAATCAAGCAAGTTTTGATTTATCACAAGCAACATATTGGCTTTCAAACATCATTTTTAATCGTTCTGAACTTACGGTGAATTTGTTAATAAAAGATTTTAATTGATTAATTTCTTTACTTAAGTTTTGATTTTCTTTAATTAAGCTATGATTTTTCTGAATCAATTCTTCTGAAAATGACCTTAAACTTTTATTTTCAGAATTTAGTTTGTCTTGTATTTCAGTAATAGAATTTCTTTCTTTTGAAATTTCCAAATTTAGCTTTTTAAGATTTTTATTTTTCCTAGCTAATTTTCTACATTCACTATACAAATCATGAAAAGCATTTAAAAGTTCATCATAAGAATATTTTTCATGAAAGTCATTTGGTGTAAGATTAGATTCAGATTCTACTTTATCTTCTTGTACCATAAGACATAAGTTAGTTACCTCTTGTAGTTCATTGTTGCTCCTAACTTTCAATTCCTTGTCTGACTTTCTCTTGGTCAAGGCTTTCTTGCGCTTTACCTCTTTCTTCCTTTCTTCTTGCTTCCTCTTCTTCTTTGTCTTTAGGAAGCTGATTTGCCTCGGAGTCGACTCGGACCTTATTGGAGTCGACTCGACTAACTTGGGAGTCGACTCTGAGCTTCTTGGAGTCGACTCGACTGAGGGAGATTCATCACCCTTTTCTGCAGTCTCATTGTTAGTATATAATTGAAGCATATGAGAGCTAATCTGAGATTTATCATAAATATTTTCTAAAGTATCCCAGATCTCCTTAGCAGATAAGCATGCAGAAATTTCATTAAACTTTGTTTCTTGAATAGCACAATATAATATGTTCATAGCATTAGCATTTAATTGTGCTAAGTCCTTCTCATTAATATGAGAGAGTGTGTGAAGGTCATTTATTATGATTTTCCATAGATAATAGTTTTGTGATTGAATGAAAATGCGCATGCGTATTTTCCAATGTGGGTAGTTTATACCATTAAACAGTGGAGGTGTATCAATTGATTGTCCTTCTCCTAGAAAACTATCTATTTGAGTTGTCATGATCTTTGGCTCTAGTCGGTTAAGACTACAAATAATATTTGAGCACCTGCTCTGATACCACTTGTTGCCCAGTAGATACAACCCAAGAGGGGGGGGGTGAATTGGGTCTTTTAAAACTTTTAAACTACTTCTAAGACTTTTTGATTAACTATGCTAAGTTTTATAGATGCACAGTGGAATTTAAACTTAGCAACAGTATGATTTATTAAATGGGACTTGATTAAGTAAATTGAGTATGCTTGCAACTAAGGGATGCGTAGATACGAGTTAAGCAAGCCAATATATCTAAGTAAGCAAGTTAGACAATGACAAAAAGCATCACAAACACAATAAACATATAGTGGTTCGGTGCACCCCAGCACCTACATCCACTCCCCAAGACCTCTTGGGAATTTCACTATAATCCTACCGATTACAGCCGGTTGTTTTACAAGCTCACAACCCAACTTGTTGTTTTACGAGCGCACAACGAACTCGGTCGGTTTTCCCAGGCTCACCGACTAGAACCACTCCGATTGTTTTCCCGGGCTCACAATCAAACCCTTACACGTTGGTTTTACCCTCGGCTCACCAACAAACCTATCTCCGTTGGTTTTCCCTTTGGCTCACCAACAAACCTTACACCGTTGGTTTTCCCTTTGGCTCACCAACAAACCTTTACCCCTTGATTCAATCCCGTGATTGAATCAAGTTACAAGATATTATAACAAAGTTTAAGATAAATCAAAGCTTCTTAAACAAGCAAATATAACACTATAAGCAAATAGAGTAAAGTGAAGTCCTCAAACGAGTTTTGAAGATGGAGGAGCTCGGCTTCTTCTTTACTTGACCCTCTTCTGATTTGGCACGAGGTAGAGGATCACTGAGGCAGCACACGGATGGAGAGGAAGCTTTGGGATTCTCTTGGATGCTCTTCTTCTCTCTATTTCGCTTTGGATGGCCCTTTTGTGCTTATGGGAGATTTCCTTTGTAATCTCTTTGAGATCCCTTTCCTAGATGATCTCTCCCACTTCCATGAGTTCTCCCCTAGCTCTCTTCTTGTTTTTATAGCTTTAGATGGAGTGGAAACAAGAATATAGCCGTTAGAGACAAAAATATAGCCGTTGGAACCAGTCTGCACCTCCTGACAATATTCCGTTGGGATCGGAGTCGACTCGCGCGATCAGGAGTCGACTCGGCTGTAGCGGGAGTCGACTCGAGCTTTTCCGGAGTCGACTCGGCAACTGTTCCAAGTTTGAATTAAAGTTGCCGTCTTGACTGGGAGTCGACTCGACTTAACCCGGAGTCGACTCGCCAACTTCTGGCGCTGACCTGGCAATTTTGGAGTCGGCTCATCCTCTGTAGTCCGTGGATCCAAATTTGAATTTTGTCCACTCGAGTCGACTCGACTGTCCTGGGAGTCGACTCGAATCTCAGAGCCCGAACTCCCGATTCTCTGTCTTTTGGCTCATCCAGTCTTGGAGTCGACTCGAACTTCCTTGGAGTCGACTCGGCTCTCAGTTTCCGAAAGTTGGTCTTCTGCCATCTTAGTGTAGCGCTGCCTTGGAGTCGACTCGAGCTGTCTGGGAGTCGACTCGAATCTCAGAGTCGGAAAACTGATCCTCTGTATTTTGGAGCCGCGCTGCCTTGGAGTCGACTCGACTTGTCTTGGAGTCGACTCCCCTCTCAGAGACGAAAATACCGTCTTCTGTCTTGGGGTTGTTCTGTCTTTGGAGTCGACTCGGACTTTGTGGGAGTCGACTCGAATCTCAGTGTCCAAAAACTGCTTCTCTGAGTTTTCCCTTGTGTACCACTGAGAGTCGACTCTCGCTTTCTTTGGAGTCGACTCGGCAACCATTGGAGTCGACTCGAATTCCTTAGGAGTCGACTCGAAGACTATTCTTTTGAATTTTCCTTTGAATTTGCTCCTCCAATTTGAATCTTTTGAACTTTAAAGTTGGGCCAATGAATTGTAGCTTTCTTCTAACTTTTCTTGAGTGCTTTTGGAGGCCTTCTTGTGTTCTTCCAACTTGCTATGTTCCTTGCAAAATAAATATCTTTCTCCTTGCAACATAAACATTAGTATCTATACTTCAAGGTGTTGTGATCATCAAAATCAATCTATGAATCAATCTTTGGGTCATCAATTTATCAAGGGAGTAGGATCAGGATGGGTGGGGGGCGGAGTTTAGTGGCGAGCTTCAGGTTAGGCCTCATTTCTATTTGGCCTCCATAACGTAAACCTGAATTCAATCCTGAGACATTTTAAACCAAGCCTAAAGCCCGACCTAAAGCCGAGGCTAATTTTTAACCTGATATACCACCTAGCCAAAAGTCCACATATATCATTATTGAAATTTCTTGTTTAGCTTAATTCTAGTTAAGTACAGTCATCTAATGGCATAGTCATAGCCATTAGTGGGGATTTAAATAGCCACTCTAATGTTGTCGATTGGTAACCACAATTCGAACATGATTTTTCTTCTAAAACTCCTTCTATAGTAATATATATTTATCTCAAATCTAGTGGTACCTATGAGTCTTGGTTTGAGGGGACCCTAGAGCACTATAATATCCATCAATTTGAAATTCAAATTTGAACCAGTCAAATTTAAAAATCTAATCAAAAATATGTCGAAACTGGCATCCTTACTACCACCAATGATTAAACACCATCTATCATGCCCTAACATGATACTGTCGACAGGGTAGACACCTCGCAAGGCTCAGCCCTGTAAAGTATCTCAAGCCTAATCTATCAATCAACTAAATACAATGTCAGCTAGACAAAGATATATATGGAAAGGATCTAAATAACTTCCTGCACATAACCTAGCTTAAGGTCTATGAGCATCCAAATCTTAAAGTAATAAAAAAAAATATTTAACACAAGCATAACGATACCAACATTTGGTATGGATTAAATAATAGTTCCACATGATGATATAATACCAGTCGAACAACTACAATACAAGGTTCTGACCAACAAGGTCTCAAATGAAAGAAAATTTGATAATACTCCAACTGCATCCTCGAGACAACTGAGTTTTACTGATTCGTTCATCTGGAAAAGAAGAAAGCTATAAGCTTAACAACGAATAAATTCTTAATTGTACACACTTCAATTTAAAGAGAAATTCACCAATTTAAAAAAAAAAAAACCCAATTCAATATACATTTTGTTTTATTAAAATAACAAGTATAGAAGTATGATAATACACAAATAATGGCTATGCATACAATATGAAGATTACCACTAACTCAATAGCTAAAATAATTTACAATTTCCAAGTTTGGACATGTTTAAATAATACATCATGATAAATAACTTATTTAACTTTCAGTTTGTTGTCCATTTTCTTCATGATATTAGGCAACCAATGTCATGATTCACCCTATGTCAAGCATCTTCTGTTACACGATCATGATTTGCCCCATGATAGGCTTCAATCGGTTGTCATGATTTGCCTAATGATAGGCATCAATCAACTATAAAAATGTCACACAAAAATCCATAACAATAGTCCCAATAATAATAACACAATTAAATCTATCAATAAAACTCACTATCAAAAACTCATGAAGTTTTTATTCTATAATCCCTTTTATACATAATTGATCCCATGCCATGTGAACTACATTATGTATACACTCACTAATACGAAGAATGCAACCACTTCAATAAAACATGTAATAAAACTTCCACAAAACAGTGTCTTATAGGAAAAATACATTTCTAAAATTCTAATAGATTAAAGAGTACATAAAGAGAGAACTTGCCTCAAAAATACTTGTGAACAACATAAAATATCTCAACACCTCAACATATCAAAATAATAATGCCAATACAAAATTAATTAAATAAATGAGAACTCATATTGTAAGGATCCATGGAGGCATGTGTTTGGTCTCTTATTGGCTATGCACTACGTAGATCTTGGATATTTAATAACTTCTTACGACTAGCTTTTTTAGATGAGGCACTGAGTTGTTACAAATTATATCAACGCAGATCCGGCCTATGACCCATATAGACTAAGAGACAGCTGCAACATGGGTCCATTTTAGGTTGACCATAAGTGTTTGTGATTAGATTTGTGGTAGTTGTAATTAGATTTGAATAGATTTGGACCATGAGCTTGGAAAGATACTAGGGTTTAAACAAGGGAGTATGTGAAGATTCATGTGGGCATGTGTTTAGTCTCATATTTATATCTACTAGGTAAATCTTGGGTACTTATTCAATATCAAAGAACCCAAATAACACCTTTTTGACAAGCATTTTTTAGTAAGATCCTATATTGTTGCAAATAGTATCAGAGTAGATCTAACCAATTGTCCATGTGGATAAGAGAACACTGCAGCAGGCGTCTATTAGGTTGACTACAAGCTAATTGTGGAATTTGTAAATTAGATTTGTGGTACTTATAATTAGATTTGCAATAGATTTAAACTTTTATCCTGATGCAGATGCTAAGGCTTAAACTGGGAGAGTTTTTGAGGACCCTTGTGGGTGTGTCTTTAGTCCTACATTAGATATGAATCGGATAGATCTTAGGTACTTAATAATACCTTAAGGTAGGAATGGCAAGGGGTAGGGTGCCTGCAAAATTTGCCTTATTTGTATCTAAATCCATTTAAAATCCTACAGCCCGAACCTTAACAAGTTTTAATTTTAAATCCCAAACCCTTTCCAAATCCTATAAGGCTTTGCTAAATAGATCCTATTAGGGTTCGGGATAGTTTGGGTATCCGAAAATATCTGGCCAGCTGCCATCCTATCTTAAGTCTAGCCTTTTTGGATGGGGTCTAGATTGTTACACATATACTCATAAATATATAGCAAAATAAAGTGATTGCAACTCTATCTACAGTACACTCACACTTCTTATTGAACATTGCACAAGCACCATATAATTAAAATTACCATATCCCAACAATCTATATTTCTATTGAATTGTCCAATCCTACAAATTAATCTTGCCAAGAGATCTTAGTTATATTTTCGATCTCTTGTAGTGATCAAATTAGCCAAAGCTCAAAGCATAAATTCTCGAAGTCACCTTGAAATAGGTATTTTTCATCCTAAATGGATATGTATACATCAAGTTATGTCTCCAAAATTATGCTAAATATAGAACTTATGCCAAATTTTCAGCCCATTTTAACCCATATATTGACCAAATCAATAAATATTTAGTACAAAAATGTGGGTCCCAAAGTTAGCTTCAAAATGAGCATATATATAAGTTATCCTCAATAGCAATTGCCCAACTTTTAAAAATGGTAATCACATAACAGGGGCTCCTCTCCCTATATTTCCTCAATATGTGATATTCTAGTTCCGCATTCTTGTGAAAGAACTCATAAAAAAGAGCAAGGTAAGATCTGTGAGAAAGAAATGGAAGAGAGATGAGAAAAAGAGTTATGAGAGAGAGATTACAAGGGAGATAGAGAGAGGAAGAGGGCTTGGTTAAGAGGTTATGTGTAAAAGAGAAATGGTAGATTGAAGAAAAAATTATGAGAGAAAAGTGACCATGAGTAGCGGTAGGCAAACGTGTGAACCAAAAGAAACACAGAGAGAGAGGGATAAGGTTGGTTTAGGTTGAGGTTTAGAATCTTCTAATTGGGCTGATCTAATAGGTTGTGTTAGTAGGTCATTATCTAGCCATTACACAAATAATGGTGACCACGCGAAATCTCCAATCATCAAGCCATTGCCACAAGTCATGGAGCTAAAGAGAGATGAGATGGTAATATGTGTGATAGAAAAAAATATTTTCAACCTGAACATGTTGCCTCAAACCACCAAATATTTATGATGGCGAAACTACTATTACCATGGACACGAGGTTTGCCAAGACAACACGTAAGAAAGAAAAAGGAGGAAGGGGGGGAGAGAATAGGGGCGAGGGGAAGAAAAGAGAAGGGCACAAGGAGAGGAGGCTTCTCGGCTAAAAAAAAAATAGCAATGAGGCTAGGGCTAAGGGATGCTTGAAAAGGAGAGGGAGTTGTGGAGTCTCTATGAAAAAACTAGAGAAAGACTATTTAGATTTTATTGTTATATAGATGAAATTATTAAAAAATAATAGTTTGGAGAAAAGCTCCCTCTCTATTCTCCTCTAAACTGCTCTAGAGCATACATGTACGGGCCATGATTAACTATAGGTAGGGGACTATGCAACCATCAATATAGCCAGTTATGGCCAAGTACTTATAATGAAAGAAATCTTAAGTCCTTTACTTAGGATTCGATATGACACTGCATGCCACTACAAACTATTGTTGTTTAGATGCTATTGTTGCTTTCTAGACTAAGAAAGAAGAAATTATGTCCAAGTATAGACTCTCATTTGTTGCCTTCCTACTATAAAATAAAATATTACAAAAAACTATACTCTAACATATACTAATTCCTAACTAATTGATAAAAAATAGACATCCAATTCGACAAAATAATTTTTATTTGATTTTTCAAACGATAATTTTACCCCATGAAATCAAAATCTACTCCAAAATTGAACACCTAGTTCAAAAATTAAACTCAGTTACCAAACTAATTGTTATAACCTAATCTAATCAAGCAACTCGTCTATAACCCATCTTTTTTGATGAATGTGTCACAATCAAAAATAACTTAAAATAAGAAGGTATTGGAATATACTTTATAGAAATACATAAATGACATACCAAGCATCCTTAAGTACAAATATCAATTATTGCTATGATAGGCTATTCTATATTGTACCTAGAATGTTGCATGTTGAATGCACTTAGTTGAAAATTCTAAGATATGTACGAGCCAAAACAAACAATATATTTATAAATTGTCTAGATGAATTTCTATAAAAAATTTGAGTTTTGTAGTAGTATAGATACTTTAAAAGGAATTAATTGTACAATTAAATCTTGTCCCTTAGTTATACAAAGGATAAATAGGTGGTTTGTTAACCAATACTATCCATTATTATTAAGGGGACCCCAATGCATGAGGATCCTCCCACTATAAGGTATGGAGAGGGTTAGATATATACAGCCTTACCCTTGTGTGCAGAGGCGTTGCTTCCGTATTTTTAACCTATGGAACCTAAAGTCATAATGGAGTAATCTTATACCATTACACCAAGACTCGCCCTCTAAATCTGTTGTAACTAAAAAAAAATGAAACCTAGGACTAGTATCTCTCTCACTATTATAGATCTCTATTCACCATCTATCATTATGTATCAACCTATCATAGCTAAGGATGAAACTTCTATACAACACAATAATATGGAAAGAAACAGATTGAAATGCAAATTTTAAGTAGAAGACAAGTTGAATTAGAGTGAAAAATTTTGATACCTTAAAATTACTGGAGTAAGGAGTAAAGATTAAAACTTCATAGAATCACAAATTGAACATAGGAAAGAACATTCATAGAGGACTCAAACGTTTAACCACAAAAATTAAAAAGGAAAGGGTGAGAGATGGGAAGGGAGGAGGGAGGAAAGAGCAAGATCATGGGATTTCAAAAAGGGGTGTGTTGATTATGTAAGAGGAATTAGCGAAAGTGCTTGTTAAGAAAAAGAGATAAGGAAGGGAGATGTGACAAGAAGAGAGAGAGATAGGAAGATAAGCATTTCAAATGAAAGAAGAAATACATGGGATTTGAGAAGAGGAGGTGCTAAGGATTGGCGATATTAGGAAGTAGATACTAGTAGCCTTCACCTCCTCTTTCTATCCTACACAAGACTTTGAGTCTCTCTCATTGAATATTGATGGCCCTTATCTTTCATCCCCTTCTTAAATTCCAAAGTCTCCATCATAAAAAGTACGAGCAAGAGCATGAAAGAAAATAGGGACAAAATAGACTTGGCATAAAAAAAACATTGAATTTATAAAAAGTTACATATATTTTGCCACTTGTAATCAATAATTGTGGCATATTATTAGTACCATTGGACTAGAAAAATAGAACTATGCTATTGGCTTCAAAAATATGAACATCCAGGAAAAATATTTATCGAACCAAAATTCAAAGAAATTAACAACTAATATACCAAATCAATTAGTAGTATGCTCTAACTCAAACCAAAGTTTCAATCTTAAAATAACATTATTAAATTTGAAAGATTGACTCTTCTTACAAGGTCCTTTCAAACATGATGTAAAAGTCAATAAAAGTAGAATACCTTTAAGATTCTTTAAAATCGATAGTCACACAATCTTCAGAGGGTGTGGGCCTAGGAGAACCATCAATCGGCAAAAAGTTGAGATAAAGAATACAGCCTTCATAACAACCATATTCAACAAGGCTGCGCTGATCTTCCTTCATCAGACAACCATTGTTATGCGTGAGCAAAAGCCTACTTTCTTCAAATTCCTGTTTCTTTGCGATCTCTCTCTTCAAACCACTAACAGTTTCTTCATCTCCCACCTCTATATAGAAAAACCTACCAGTGAGTATCTCTATTCCCAATCTCATCTTGTCCTGCATTTCTTGGACTCTGTTGACCTTTTTATAGAGGGGTCTATCCTTAGTGCAATCTACTTATTGAGACATATGGCAATCATGCTCCACTTTATATCACGACCATATCAAATAAGATTTTTAGTAGATATATACTTGGAATATTATTAATTATAAACTAAAATATTATAATTCATTAATTTTTGGCAATTGTTATTAGGATTTATTTAGTAACTTTGAATTTCTATATATCTAATTGGCAAGGCCAAAATAGGGTGCATCGAATAATACAAATTAATAAAGAATGTGTAAACCTAATTTTTTTATGTCATTCAAAAAATGATATGTCATCCTTATTAGGATAAGCACCGCAAGAAAGTTTTGTACGAAATAATTTTCAATAGATGTTATTTTTGCAATTAACTGCCATAACTATTTGTTTGAATACTTAGAAGGACATTATTCATATAGAAATCTATTAGTAGCCACTGTCCAAAGGTAGTTATTGCTAAATTTAACCATTTCCTCAGTTGCAAAATTCTTCTAGGTATATTTTTCTTTTTACTCGCTCTATAAGGTCCAACCTGCTCCAAAATTTATTTTGGTCTAATTAATCATTTTATGTAATTTTTTAAGCTACCGATATATAAAATACGACTAATGAAGGTTTATCTAATTTCTTTCTTTTGATCTAGTTCCCCTTTGGTATTTCTTTTAATTTTCTTTTTAGTGCAATCACTTGGTGAATTGTAAAGTCCTCACGACCGAGATACAAAGGAACCATTTTCTCATTGAGTTTGCCATAAACCTCAATTACCCAATAGTTTGAAAATTTGGAAACATACTTAGTACATGATTTGGTGTTTACATAAAAATATAGCTTATCATGTCTTAATCATAAGAAAAAAAGATTACATCATGATTCCTATTTAAGATTTTTAGCCTAACTCTTTGAAAAGAAAGGTTGTCAGGACATCTAACCGAAGCCTAGTCAACTGGGAACTTTACTAACCTATTTTCAAAACAAAAGGTAAAGTTTTAAAAACAAGGGTTTTTTGCATGGATACCCTTCTAAATATCGGATTTTGCGTGAATATCCTTCCAAAATTGATATTTGCATGTATACCCTCGTAAAATACTTGTTTTGCTGTTCTACCCTTTTTTATTCTTATTTTTGCATATATACCCATGTCATCTAATGCCGTTAAAAAATTAGCGGTTTCAAATTAAAATGACTAAAATACCCTTAATGGTTAGGCGTACAAATAGAAATTTTTTTAAGGGTATACAAGCAAATAGTAACTTTACAAGGATATTCATACAATTTTCTATATTTAGAAGGGTATATATGCAAAAAAAAACTTAGTAGATGAAAAGAATTGAGATACATTTATTAATGTGATAGCCTTTATAATCCTGTATTTATTAGGAAATGCATTTGGTTCTATGACGAGAGGCCTATTTCTTTATCATGAATATAACAAAAATATATAATAGGATTTATTCTCAAATAAAATATATGGTATGCAGCTAGAAACTAAAAAATAGAGCTTCAATATAGGTTCACAGTAAAAAATAGGAATGAAATAAAATCAGCTACAATAATCATTATTGTTTTTCTAACACTTGTAATGATTTTTTTTTGGTTCAGATTAATAAAAGAAAAATAGTATAAATCAATGAAAGGGAAGAGAGGGTAACTTGATATTGAAATATTTTTTTATAATCAACAGATAGGAGAGATATGAAAGATTTGAAAGATAGATCGCACCAAAAGATAAGTTTTGCGGTTAGAAGAATTTTTATTTATCATAGGTTGGATTACAGAACTAGGAGGAATAGGAAGGAGATCGCGAGCGAGCTGCATCGCGAACGCCCGCGATCAGGATCCTGATACGTGGGGGGCGGGGGGGAAGCCCACAGTGGGTGGGGTGGGGATGCCGAGCGGCGGGGGGGAAGCCCGCGGGGGTTGGGGAAGCCGGGCACGGCGGTTGGGAAGCCCACGGCGGGGACGGCGGGGGGGAGCTCGCGGGGGGGACGTCGGGGGGTGAGGGGAGAACGGCGGGGGGGGGAGCTCGCGGGGGGTGGGGAAGATGCGCCGCGCGGGGGGGACGAAGGGGCGGGAGCTCGCGGGGAATGGGGAAGACGTGCCGCGCAGTGGGCGGGGAGCCCGTGGGGGGGACGGCGGAGGTGAGGAGCTCGCAGGGGATGGGGAAGACACGCCCGGGGGGGTTGGAGTGGTGTAAGGATTATAACGTCATTTCAAAATTTAATTTTATTTTTAATTCATATAAATATTATTTTTTTAACACCGTTAAAGAACTGTTATATTAGGGTATTTGTACAATAACAGAGTTTTACAAGGGTATACATGCAAATATTAATTTTGAAAGGATATTCATGCAAAATCTAATATTTAGAAGGGTATCCATGCAAAAAGCCCTTAAAAACAATATGGTTAATATTCATGTTCGACCATGCATATAAATAAGGATTCTTTGCACATAAACATTTACAAATCTAACTTATTGAATATCCACCCCGAAAGTAACTATTTACATACGCACCCCTCAAACATCCTGGTTTTGCATGGATGCCCCTCCTATTAGATGTTTGGCTAACAATTCTAATAAATAACCCTTTCGAATATCATTTGGCATAATTATCCTTTTATGTTAACATCCCTGCATTTGTTATATATTCCTCTAGAATATTATTGTAAGGGGTGATAAATTATTTTATTCTTAAAATGATTACTTCTCAACACCGTCAACTAAAAATATAACCACATATGTATTCATGCAAAAATATGATGTTTTAAGAGATACATATGCAAATAGTAATTTTCGAAGGCTAGAAATACAATAAGCTATTTTTGTAAGGGTAATGAACAAAAAAAAGAATAAAAAGGGAAGAAGAGGAATAACATGATAAGAGAAGAAAATGATCTTTTTAATGAGTAGAGCAAGAACAAGAGGAATGACATGAGAGTGGGCCATTGAACAACTAGGCAGCATATTGAAGGCTTGCTAGTAGTAGAATAGGTATTGGAAAGCTTCATAAGAGCCTCCAGTTGGTGATACATATGCGAAGGAGGAGGTTCCGAGGTAAGAAGAAATAGGGAAAGGAATAAGCAAAGTAAAAGCATCTTGTAAGTTATGTATTTTTACTTTCAATTTATGTAAAATAAAAAATTATTTCAGTATAATAGTGAAAATAAGGTAATGAAAGAAAGTACAAATCAAAAAACAAGTTATTTTTTCTTCTAGTATAAGTCTACTCTGCTGCTATGTAAGTAATCTATGCTTTACAAGTGCATAGGTAGACCACCTAGGCACCTATACAGCACTCTTAACAACACTATCAAAAAGAATGTAAAGCATTTTGGCCAAAGTTTTCGAGAAAGGTTATTTCTGCAATTAACTCCCATTAGTAGTAATTTGGACACTTAAAAGTAGGATAGTCATATCGAGAACCATTGTTACTAACTAACAAAGATAGTCATTTCAGCAATTGCGTATCCCTTTTACTATAAAAAGGAAAAGAAGGCTTTATTCGGGCTCTAGATGCACTATCTACTAGACAATTGATATCGATAACAACATGGACAAGGCTTCTCATTCTATCCATTACCTTTTACTTATCTCTTTTTCCTCCCCCTCCTTGGTGTAGACCTAATTAACTCTAGAGTTTATTTTAGTTTTATCAATCATTTTGTGTTGTGTTTTCAATGATTTGATGTATCAATGATGTATGAAATTGGACTATATGAATGTTGTTTTGTTTCATTCTTTTGATCTAGTTCTTTTCTTTGGTGGTTCTAATTTTTCTTGTTAGTTTAACCACTTGGTGGATTATGAAGTCCTTATGATCGAGTTACTGAATTTATACAAGGGCATATGGATTGCTAAGAAAATGTTGTCAGTTGTATAATATTGTTTATCAAGTCTAATTTACATTGGTGACCCTTTTGCTATTAGCTTAAGCTTTTGCAATCTGACATATTGTTATCATGGTATCATAACTTTAGATTTTCTAGAAATCATGAGTTAAAATCCTTAAAATACAACCTTCCTAAAATTCGAACCCATAACCTCCTCCTAGAACATGGTTCTGAACATAATGGCAGATTGTCCAATGTGCATATCTTTATACAAATTGATATGACTAATTATGTAGACTTGAGGACAGGTATTATAATATACAAGGCTTCCATTATCTTGTTAGAAGTATATAATTTTCTTTCCTCATTTTTAAAATCTTCTATTTTTTTATTGATTTATTTTTTTATATTTGTTGTTCTACCATTATGCAGATTTTAGAATAAAAGTTTCAAATGCTCCCATCTCCCTTCCAATTTCTATTCTGTTGTAGAGAAGGATATGCCTAGCAAGTACAATCAGTTGGACCACACCAAGCCTCGTAGGAGCCAATGCATTCATAGATGAAGATCGCAGCAATATTAGCTTCTCGCCAATGACTTTTCCATTAAAGACTATGTGAAGTTTATCCTACACTTTTCTCTTCTTGTCCATTGTGCTTCTCTCTATATAACTACGACTGTTGTGTGCATTGTTCGTGTTGAAGCCTCATTGCTTCATGGTACTCGAACTTTGATATAAATAGATGGCTGGTGGTCGGAAGAAGAAATAGAGATAGAACCAAAATTAGAATCAGTCTAGGGCTGATGTTCATGAAGAGCCACATTGATGAAATGAATACCAAGATATTGAGATAGAAGAATTGATAAGGTAAGTAGATCTCTCGACCATGTATTTGGCTTTTGTCGAGGATCGAACTTCTTTAGACCACACTATGAAGATGATTATGTTGATGATCATGTTGAGGATCGCATTACATAGCCATCGGATTTGACAATCAAATCCTTGAAGGAGTTATACATTAGGGACCTTTTGGATGGGGTGACAAAGATACTGGATTGGTTGAACACCTTCGCATGAATCATTGAATACAAGGATGTGTCCTATAAGAGAAGAAGGTGAAGCTGGTATCCTGAAAATTTAGAGACCAAGCTTTAGCTTGGTGGGAGCAATTCTAGAAAAGATCATCAGTGAGGGGCAAACCACACAGCATCTACCTTTCAACTATACCCAAAACTTGTACCAACGCCTCTAGAATTTTCAACATGGCAACAGATCTATTGTGATTACATTGAAGCACACTATCAGTTCATTGCTAGAAACAAGTTTATGGTGATGGAGCAATAGATGACCATATACATAGGTGGGCTGCACCAATCAATCCAAGACACCCTCAATCTGCACTTGGACTGTGCATGAGGCATATGATCATGCTATTATTGAAGAGAAGTAGCAAAACCAAAGGATGTTCCAATCGAGAGGACAAGATAGTAGATCAAAAGAGATGCATGAAGCTGATGTTTAAAGAAATCCTAGTCGAGGAAGACCTGATATCCTACCATGCCGAGGTGGCCAAAAAGACTCAAGATAGTGGTTCAAATCTCCGTTGTTACAGTTATGGAAACATAGCTCATACATGAAATAAGTGCACAAAAGGTCAATTTTTCCTCCAAAATAATAGCTATTAGTTGAAAGTAATGAAGGATCTGATGTACATGAGGACGATATGGGCCCAACCTATGATGAAGTTGACAATGTAGGAGATGAAGGGGATTGAAGGGAGATATTGATAAGTCGCTTGTTATCAGAAATAGTCTTATGGCTAAGTTTGCAAGGTCGTAATGAATAGGAAAAGCTAGGAGAATGTCACATCTCAAGAGGCTACTACAAAGTAACTCTACCTATAGAAAAGCATCCCTGGCCTTATAAGCTTTCTTGGTTCCAGAAGGGAAGTGATATAACCATAGATAGTGGATGTTTGGTATTGTTTTTGATTGAGTAAAAGTATTTTGAAGAAGTTCGGTGATATGTAGTTGCCATGGATGCATGGCACCACAATTTCGAGGATTTCGCAGTTTGATGGCACCAACCATTGATTGTTCGAAGGGAAAGTCTTTCCAATGGACACCAGAGGGCCGACGAGCTTGGACAAAATCAAAATCAAGAGATTTAAGCCACACCAGTCTTTAGCTTTTCCTAATTTCAATGAAGTTTTGTGGTGGAGTGTGATGCTTCTTCAAAGGAAGTTGGACCTATATATTCTCAGTCAAGAAGGAAGGCACATAACATTCTTCATTGAGAAGCTATATTCACCTACTCATGATGCTTAATTTTATGTGGTTGTTCAAGCTCTCTGGCATTAGAGGCTTTGACATCAAGTGTTCATTCTACTCATCGATCAGGAGACTTTGAGGAATGTTCAAGGGAAGGATATGCTGGGTAATCGGTGTGTGAGTTAGGTGAATTTTCTGTCTGCAGGAGTACCACCTCCAAAGCATAGGTTAGGATCTTTGAATTGGGTAGTTGATGCTTCTAGTAGGAGGGCATGACTGCTTACTGTCATGAAGGTCCAAGCGATTGGTTTGGACTCTTTTAGAGATCCGTATGCAGAGGACCAGTGTTTAAAGAGCTTGATGGCTGAAGGAGGGCAACAGGAACACCCGCTTCTTCCACCGGTGGACCATCATTAGGAGGTAGAGGAGTATGATTCGTTCCTTGATGTTTTTCAGCAATTTAGTTGTCTAGTTGTTTTGTTGTCTGATTCTAGTTCTGTCTTCTTCATGATCAGCAGCCATCTGTCTCCGCTTAAATTTCTTGATTCAATTCCATTTGTCAATTCATACATCCCAATCCCAATTCGGAGTCAAGAAAAGTAGAATACTAAGTAAAAGGTGGGAAAACAGGATTTTTTGTAAAGGTAATTGCTGTAGAATTCTATAGCAAGAGCTGAACTTTTCATTTTAATTATCGTAGTTGGAAGATGGAGATCAAAACAACACGCCGTGACAGTCTTGAACAGTGGAATACTAAGTAAATGGTGGAAAAAATGGGATTATTTCATGAAGATACTTGTATGAAATTCTACCGCAATGGTTAGAGGCGATCTGGGGACCTTGATAAGCCAGGAAGCTCTGGAACCTCGAGTTCATTCACCGCATGGTCCTAGGGACCTTGTGGTAGATTTTTTTTTTTGGGACAAAATTGGCCTATACTAAATGGCCAAGTAGGAGTGTTTGGTTGCGAACGAAACATGGAATAAGATAGAATAACTAGCTTATTTCATTCCCATTTCACCATCCAAACATAGTTTTAAGGAATAGGGATCTGGAGTCTTTGTTCTCCATCAATTACCCATCAAACAACAATGTTTCCTATTTGTTCTTATAGATCTTGGATACCTAATACCAAATAGGCATCACATGCTATTGTCAATTGTCCAAAAACATCCATGAATAAAATAAAAATACTTTATCAATACTTCAAAGAGGTATGGCATTTGTAAAACATGGCTTTATTAGGGTACTAATACTGTTGGTAACATCCTAGTGCACAGTCAAGGCCTAGTTATAGCATCCTAGATAAGCATTTTAGGAAACCTTATTAGTTGAACCGCGTACACTTTGCACTGCTGCTAAATTCATCATGGTGCATATTGCTATTACACATGTAAGGAAAAAAAAAGAGGAAAAAGTAATTACTATTCCACGTGTTGCTTTCTGGTTGGACTAGTCCATGTGAACTTAGTCTAACAAATAATTTATCAAGGGAGTGGGATCAGGATGGGTGGGGGGCGGAGTTTAGTGGCGAGCTTCAGGTTAGGCCTGATTTCTGTTTGGCCTCCATAATCTAAACCTGAATTCAATCCTGAGACCTTTTAAACCAAGCCTAAAGCCCGACCTAAAGCCGGGGCTAATTTTTAACCCGATATACCACCTAGCCAAAAGTCCACATATATCCTTATTGAAATTTCTTGTTTAGCTTAATTCTAATTAAGTATAGTCATCTAATGGCATAGTCATAGCCATTAGTGGGGATTTAAATAGCCACTCTAATGTTGTCGATTGGTAACCACAATTCGAACATGATTTTTCTTCTAAAACTCCTTCTGTAGTAATATATATTTATCTCAAATCTAGTGGTACCTATGAGTCTTGGTTTGAGGGGACCCTAGAGCACTATAATATCCATCAATTTGAAATTCAAATTTGAACCAGTCAAATTTAAAAATCTAATAAAAAACATGTCAAAACTGGCATCCTTACTACCACCAACGATTAAACACCATCTATCATGCCCTAACATGATACTACCGACAGGGTAGACACCTCGCAAGGCTTAGCCCTGTAAAGTATCTCAAGCCTAATCTATCAATCAACTAAATACAATGTCAGCTAGACAAAGATATATATGGAAAGGATCTAAATAACTTCCTGCACATAACCTAGCTTAAGGTCTATGAGCATCCAAATCTTAAAGTAATAAAAAAAAAATATTTAACACAAGCATAATGATACCAACATTTGGTATGGATTAAATAATAGTTCCACATGATGATATAATACCAGTCGAACAACTACAATACAAGGTTCTGACCAACAAGGTCTCAAATGAAAGAAAGATTGATAATACTCCAACTGCATCCTCGAGACAACTGAGTTTTACTGATTCGTTCATCTGGAAAAGAAGAAAGCTATAAGCTTAACAACGAATAAATTCTTAATTGTGCACACTTCAATTTAAAGAGAAATTCACCACTTTAAAAAAAAAAAACTAATTCAATATACATTTTGTTTTATTAAAATAACAAGTATAGAAGTATGATAATACACAAATAATGGCTATGCATACAATATGAAGATTACCACTAACTCAATAGCTAAAATAATTTACAATTTCCAAGTTTGGACATGTTTAAATAATACATCATGATAAATAACTTATTTAACTTTCAGTTTGTTGTCCATTTTCTTCATGATATTAGGCAACTAATGTCATGATTCACCCTATGACAAGCATCTTCTGTTACACGATCATGATTTGCCCCATGATAGGCTTCAATCGGTTGTCATGATTTGCCTAATGACAGGCATCAATCTACTATAAAAATGTCACACAAAAATCCATAACAATAGTCCCAATAATAATAACACAATTAAATCTATCAATAAAACTCACTATCAAAAACTCATGAAGTTTTGATTCTATAATCCCTTTTATACATAATTGATCCCATGCCATGTGAACTACATTATGTATACACTCACTATTACGAAGAATGCAACCACTTCAATAAAACATGTAATAAAACTTCCACAAAAAAAGTGTCTTATAGGAAAAATACAATTCTAAAACTCTAATAGATTAAAGAGTACATAAAGAGAGAACTTGCCTCAAAAATACTTGTGAACAACAAAAAATATCTCAACACCTCAACATATCAAAATAATAATGCCAATACAAAATTAATTAAATAAATGAGAACTCATATTGTTTTAAGGATCCATGGGGGCATGTGTTTGGTCTCTTATTGGCTATGCACTACGTAGATCTTGGATACTTAATAACATCTTACAACTAGCTTTTTTAGATGAGGCACTGAGTTGATACAAATTATATCATAGCAGATCAGGCCTATCACCCATATAGACTAAGAGACAGCTGCAACATGGTTCCATTTTAGGTTGACCATAAGTGTTTGTGATTAGATTTGTGGTACTTGTAATTAGATTTGAATAGATTTGGACCATGAGCTTGGCAAGATACTAGCGTTTAAACAAGGGAGTATGTGAAGATTCATGTGGGCATGTGTTTAGTCTCATATTTATTATCTACTAGGTAAATCTTGAGTACTTATTCAATATCAAAGAACCCAAATAACACCTTTTTGACAAGCATTTTTTAGTAAGATCCTATATTGTTACAAATAGTATTAGAGTAGATCTAACCAATGGTCCATGTGGATAAGAGAACACTGCAGCATACATCTATTAGGTTGACTACAAGCTAATTGTGGAATTTGTAAATTAGATTTGTGGTACTTATAATTAGATTTGCAATGGATTTAAACTTTTGTCCTGATGCAGATGCCAAGGCTTAAACTGAGGGAGTTTTTGAGGACCCTTGTGGGTGTGTCTTTAGTCCTACATTAGATATGAATCGGATAGATCTTAGGTACTTAATAATACCTTAAGGTAGGAATGGCAAGGGGTAGGGTACCTGCAAAATTTGCCTTATCTGTATCTGAATCCATTTAAAATCCTACAGCCCGAACCTTAACAAGTTTTAATTTTAAATCCCAAACCCTTTCCAAATCCTATAGGGCTTTGCTAAATAGATCCTATTAGGGTTCAGGATAGTTTGGGTATCCGAAAATATCTGGCCAGCTGCCATCCTATCTTAAGTCTAGCCTTTTTGGATGGGGTCTAGATTGTTACACATATACTCATAAATATATAGCAAAATAAAGTGATTGCAACTCTATCTACAGTACACTCACACTTCTTATTGAACATTGCACAAGCACCATATAATTAAAATTACCATATCCCAACAATCTATGTTTCTATTGAATTGTCCAATCCTACAAATTAATCTTGCCAAGAGATCTTAGTTATATTTTCGATCTCTTGTAGTGATCAAATTAGCCAAAGCTCAAAGCATAAATTCTCGAAGTCACCTTGAAATAGGTATTTTTCATCCTAAATGGATATGTATACATCAAGTTATGTCTCCAAAATCATGCTAAATATAGAACTTATGCCAAATTTTCAGCCCATTTTAACCCATATATTGACCAAATCAATAAAGATTTAGTACAAAAATGTGGGTCCCAAAGTTAGCTTCAAAATGAGCATATATATAAGTTATCCTCAATAGCAATTGCCCAACTTTTAAAAATGGTTATCACATAACAGGGGCTCCTCTCCCTATATTTTCTCAATATGTGATATTCTAGTTCCGCATTCTTGTGAAAGAACTCATAAAAAAGAGCAAGGTAAGATCTGTGAGAAAGAAATGGAAGAGAGATGAGAAAGAGAGTTATGAGAGAGAGATTACAAGGGAGTAGAGAGAGGAAGAGGGCTTGGTTAAGAGGTTATGTGTAAAAGAGAAATGGTAGATTGAAGAAAGAATTATGAGAGAAAAGTGACCATGAGTAGCGGTAGGCAAACGTGTGAACCAAAAGAAACACAGAGAGAGAGGGATAAGGTTGGTTTAGGTTGAGGTTTAGAATCTTCTAATTGGGCTGATATAATAGGTTGTATTAGTAGGTCATTATCAAGCCATTACACGAGTAATGGTGACCAAGAGAAATCTCCAATCATCAAGCCATTGCCACAAGTCATGGAGCTAAAGAGAGATGAGATGGTAATATGTGTGATAGAAAAAAATATTTTCAACATGAACATGTTGCCTCAAACCACCAAATATTTATGATGGCGAAACTACTATTACCATGGACCCGAGGTTTGCCAAGACAACACATAAGAAAGAAAGAGGAGGAAGGGGGGAGAGAATAGGGGCGAGGGGAAGAACAGAGAAGGGCACAGGGAGAGAAGGCTTCTCGGCTAAAAAAAATAGCAATGAGGCTAGGGCTAAGGGATGCTTGAAAAGGAGAGGGAGTTGTGGAGTCTCTATGAAAAAACTAGAGAAAGACTATTTAGATTTTATTGTTATATAGATGAAATTATTAAAAAATAATAGTTTGGAGAAAAGCTCCCTCTCTATTCTCCTCTAAACTGCTCTAGAGCATACATGTACGGGCCATGATTAACTATAGGTAGGGGACTATGCAACCATCAATATAGCCAGTTATGGCCAAGTACTTATAATGAAAGAAATCTTAAGTCCTTTATTTAGGATTCGATATGACACTGCATGCCACTACAAACTATTGTTATTTAGATGCTATTGTTGCTTTCTAGACTAATAAAGAAGAAATTATGTCCAAGTATAGACTCTCATTTGTTGCCTTCCTACTATAAAATAAAATATTACAAAAAACTATACTCTAACATATACTAATTCCTAACTAATTGATAAAAAATAGACATCCAATTCGACAAAATAATTTTTATTTGATTTTTCAAACGATAATTTTACCCCATAAAATCAAAATCTACTCCAAAATTGAACACCTAGTTCAAAAATTAAACTCAGTTACCAAACTAATTGTTATAACCTAATCTAATCAAGCAACTCGTCTATAACCCATCTTTTTTGATGAATGTGTCACAATCAAAAATAACTTAAAATAAGAAGGTATTGGAATATACTTTATAGAAATACATAAATGACATACCAAGCATCCTTAAGTACAAATATCAATTATTGATATGATAGGCTATTCTATATTGTACCTAGAATGTTGCATGTTGAATGCACTTAGTTGAAAATTCTAAGATATGTACGAGCCAAAACAAACAATATATTTATAAATTGTCTAGATGAATTTCTATAAAAAATTTGAGTTTTGTAGTAGTATAGATACTTTAAAAAGAATTAATTGTACAATTAAATCTTGTCCCTTAGTTATACAAAGGATAAATAGGTGGTTTGTTAACCAATACTATCCATTATTATTAAGGGGACCCCAATGCATGAGGATCCTCCCACTATAAGGTATGGAGAGGGTTAGATATATACAGCCTTACCCTTGTGTGCAGAGGTGTTGCTTCCGTATTTTTAACCTATGGAACCTAAAGTCATAATGGAGTAATCTTATACCATTACACCAAGACTCGCCCTCTAAATCTGTTGTAACTAAAAAAAAATAAAACCTAGGACTAGTATCTCTCTCACTATTATAGATCTCTATTCACCATCTATCATTATGTATCAACCTATCATAGCTAAGGATGAAACTTCTATACAACACAATAATATGGAAAGAAACAGATTGAAATGCAAATTTTAAGTAGAAGACAAGTTGAATCAGAGTGAAAAATTTTGATACCTTGAAATTACTGGAGTAAGGAGAAAAGATTAAAACTTCATAGAATCACAAATTGAACATAGGAAAGAACATTCATAGAGGACTCAAACGTTTAACCACAAAAATTAAAAAGGAAAGGGTGAGAGACGGGAAGAAGGAGGGAGGAAAGAGCAAGATCATGGGATTTCAAAAAGGGGTGTGTTGATTATGTAAGAGGAATTAGCGAAAGTGCTTGTTAAGCAAAAGCGATAAGGAAAGGAGATGTGACAAGAAGAGAGAGAGATAGGAAGATAAGTATTTCAAATGAAAGAAGAAATACATGGGATTTGAGAAGAGGAGGTGCTAAGGATTGGAGATATTAGGAAGTAGATACTAGTAGCCTTCACCTCCTCTTTCTATCCTACACGAGACATTAAGTCTCTCTCATTGAATATTGATGGCCCTTGTCTTTCATCCCCTTCTTAAATTCCAAAGTCTCCATCATAAAAAGTACGAGCAAGAGCATGAAAGAAAATAGGGACAAAATAGACTTGGCATAAAAAAAAAACATTGAATTTATAAAAAGTTACATATATTTTGCCACTTGTAATCAATAATTGTGGCATATTATTAGTACCATTGGACTAGAAAAATAGAACTATGCTATTGGCTTCAAAAATTTGAACATCCAGGAAAAATATTTATCAAACTAAAAGTCAAAGAAATTAACAACTAATATACCAAATCAATTAGTAGTATGCTCTAACTCAAACCAAAGTTTCAATCTTAAAATAACATTATTAAATTTGAAAGATTGACTCTTCTTACAAGGTCCTTTCAAACATGATGTAAAAGTCAATAAAAGTAGAATACCTTTAAGATTCTTTAAAATCGATAGTCACACAATCTTCAGAGGGTGTGGGCCTAGGAGAACCATCAATCGGCAAAAAGTTGAGATAAAGAATACAGCCTTCATAGCAACCATATTCAACAAGGCTGCGCTGATCTTCCTTCATCAGACAACCATTGTTATGCGTGAGCAAAAGCCTACTTTCTTCAAATTCCTCTTTCTTTGCGATCTCTCTCTTCAAACCACTAACAGTTTCT
Source organism: Phoenix dactylifera (assembly GCF_009389715.1). Taxonomy (NCBI): domain Eukaryota; kingdom Viridiplantae; phylum Streptophyta; class Magnoliopsida; order Arecales; family Arecaceae; genus Phoenix; species Phoenix dactylifera. The sequence goes on from NW_024069215.1 coordinate 26,778, forward strand.
TCATCTCCCACCTCTATATAGAAAAACCTACCAGTGAGTATCTCTATTCCCAATCTCATCTTGTCCTGCATTTCTTGGACTCTGTTGACCTTTTTATAGAGGGGTCTATCCTTAGTGCAATCTACTTATTGAGACATATGGCAATCATGCTCCACTTTATATCACGACCATATCAAATAAGATTTTTAGTAGATATATACTTGGAATATTATTAATTATAAACTAAAATATTATAATTCATTAATTTTTGGTAATTGTTATTAGGATTTATTTAGTAACTTTGAATTTCTATATATCTAATTGGCAAGGCCAAAATAGGGTGCATCGAATAATGCAAATTAATAAAGAATGTGTAAACCTAATTTCTTTATGTCATTCAAAAAATGATATGTCATCCTTATTAGGATAAGCACCACAAGAAAGTTTTGTACGAAATAACTTTCAATAGATGTTATTTTTGGAATTAACTGCCATAACAATTTGTTTGAATACTTAGAAGGACATTATTCATATAGAAATCTATTAGTAGCCACTGTCCAAAGGTAGTTATTGCTAAATTTAACCATTTCCTCAGTTGCAAAATTCTTCTAGGTATGTTTTTCTTTTTACTCGCTCTATAAGGTCCAACCTGCTCCAAAATTTACTTGGTCTAATTAATCATTTTATGTGATTTTTTAAGCTACCGATGTATAAAATACGACTAATGAAGGTTTATCTAATTTCTTTCTTTTGATCTAGTTCCTCTTTGGTATTTCTTTTAATTTTCTTTTTAGTGCAATCACTTGGTGAATTGTAAAGTCCTCATGACCGAGATACAAAGGAACCATTTTCTCATTGAGTTTGCCATAAACCTCAATTACCCAATAGTTTGAAAATTTGGAAACATACTTAGTACATGATTTGGTGTTTACATGAAAATATAGCTTATCATGTCTTAATCATAAGAAAAAAAGATTACATCATGATTCCTATTTAAAATTTTTAGCCTAACTCTTTGAAAAGAAAGGTTGTCAGGACATCTAACCGAAGCCTAGTCAACTGGGAACTTTACTAACCTATTTTCAAAACAAAAGGTAAAGTTTTTAAAACAAGGGTTTTTTGCATGGATACCCTTCTAAATATCGGATTTTGCGTGAATACCCTTCAAAAATTGATATTTGCATTTATACCCTCATAAAATACTTGTTTTGCTGTTCTACCCTTTTTTATTCTTATTTTTGCATATATACCCTTGTCATCTAACGCCGTAAAAAAATTAGCGGTTTCAAATTAAAATGACTAAAATACCCTTAATGGTTAGGCGTACAAATAAAAATTTTTATAAGGGTATACAAGCAAATAGTAACTTTACAATGATATTCATACAATTTTCTATATTTAGAAGGTTATATATGCAAAAAAAAACTTAGTAGATGAAAAGAATTGAGATACATTTATTAATGCGATAGCCTTTATAATCCTGTATTTATTAGGAAATGCATTTGGTTCTATGACGAGAGGCCTGTTTCTTTATCATGAATATAACAAAAATATATAATAGGATTTATTCTCAAATAAAATATATGGTATGCAGCTAGAAACCAAAAAATGGAGCTTCAATATAGGTTCATAGTAAAAAATAGGAATGAAATAAAATCAGCTACAATAATCATTATTGTTCTTCGAACACTTGTAATGATTTTTTTTTGGTTCAGATTAATAAAAGAAAAATAGTATAAATCAATGAAAGGGAAGAGAGGGTAACATGATATTGAAATATTTTTTTACAATCAGCAGATAGGAGAGATATGAAAGATTTGAATGATAGATCGCACCAAAAGATAAGTTTTGCGGTTAGAAGAATTTTTGTTTACCATAGGTTGGACTACAGAACTGGGAGGAATAGGAAGGAGATCGCGAGCAAGCTGCATCGCGAACGCCCGCGATCAGGATCCTGATACGCGGGGGGCGGGGGGAAGCCCACAGGGGGTGGGGTGGGGATGCCGAGTGGCGGGGGGGAAGCCTGCAGGGGTTGGGGAAGCCGGGCGCGGCGGTTGGGAAGCCCACGGGGGGGACGGCGGGGGGGAGCTCGCGGGGGGGACGGCGGAGGCGAGGAGCTTGCAAGGGATGGGGAAGACGCGCCCGGGGGGGTTGGAGTGGTGTAAGGATTATAACGTCATTTCAAATTTTAATTTTATTTTTAATTAATATAAATATTATTTTTTAACATCGTTAAAATAACTGTTATATTAGGGTTATTTGTACAATAACAGAGTTTTACAAGGGTATGCATGCAAATATTAATTTTGAAAGAATATTCACGCAAAATCTAATATTTAGAAGGGTATCCATGCAAAAAGCCCTTAAAAACAATATGGTTAATATTCAAGTTCGACCATGCATATAAATAAGGATTCTTTGCACATAAACATTTACAAATCTAACTTATTGAATATCCACCCGAAAGTAACTATTTACATACGCACCCCTCAAACATCCTGGTTTTGCATGGATGCCCCTCCTATTAGATGTTTGGCTAACAATTCTAACAAATAACCCTTCCGAATATCATTTGGCATAATTATCCTTTTATGTTAACATCCCTGCATTTGTTATATATTCCTCAAGAATATTATTGTAAGGGGTGATAAAATTATTTTATTCTTAAAATGATTACTTCTCAACACCGTCAACTAAAAATATAACCGCATATGTATTCATGCAAAAATATGATGTTTTAAGAGATACATATGCAAATAGTAATTTTCGAAGGCTAGAAATACAATAAGCTATTTTTGTAAGGGTAATGAACAAAAAAAAAGGATAAAAAGGGAAGAAGAGGAATAACATGACAAGAGAAGAAAATGATCTTTTTAATGAGTAGAGCAAGAACAAGAGGAATGACATGAGAGTGGGCCATTGAACAACTAGGCAGCATATTGAAGGCTTGCTAGTAGTAGAATAGGTATTGGAAAGCTTCATAAGAGCCTCCAATTGGTGATACATATGCGAAGGAGGAGGTTCCGAGGTAAGAAGAAATAGGGAAAGGAATAAGCAAAGTAAAAGCATCTTGTAAGTTATGTATTTTCACTTTCAATTTATGTAAAATAAAAAATTATTTCAGTATAATAGTGAAAATAAGGTAATGAAAGAAAGTACAAATCAAAAAAAAGTTATTTTTTTCTTCTAATATAAGTCTACTCTGCTGCTATGTAAGTAATCTATGCTTTACAAGTGCATAGGTAGACCGCCTAGGCACCTATACAGCACTCTTAACAACACTATCAAAAAGAATATAAAGCATTTTGGCCAAAGTTTTCGAGAAAGGTTATTTCTGCAATTAACTCCTATTAGTAGTAATTTGGACACTTAAAAGTAAGATAGTCATATCGAGAACCATTGTTACTAACTAACAAAGATAGTCATTTCTGCAATTGCGTATCCCTTTTACTATAAAAAGGGAAAGAAGGCTTTATTCGGGCTCTAGATGCACTATCTATTAGACAATTGATATCGATAACAACATGGACAAGGCTTCTAAATCTATCCATTACCTTTTACTTTTCTCTTTTTCCTCCCCCTCCTTGGTGTAGACTTAATTAACTCTAGAGTTTATTTTAGTTTTATCAATCATTTTGTGTTGTGTTTTCAATGATGTATGAAATTGGACTATATGAATGTTGTTTTGTTTCATTCTTTTGATCTAGTTCTTTTCTTTGGTGTTTCTGATTTTTCTTGTTAGTTTAACCACTTGGTGGATTATGAAGTCCTTATGATCGAGTTACTGGATTTTTACAAGGGCATATGGATTGATAAGAAAATGTTGTCAGTTGTATAATATTGTTTATCAAGTCTAATTTACATTGGTGACCCTTTTGCTATTAGCTTAAGCTTTTGTAATCTGACATATTGTTATCATGGTATCATAACTTTAGATTTTCTAGAAATCATGAGTTAAAATCCTTAAAATACAACCTTCCTAAAATTCGAACCCATAACCTCCTCCTAGAACATGGTTCTGAACATAATGGCAGATTGTCTATGTTGCCCAGATAGACAACCCAAGAGGGGGGTGAATTGGGTTTTAAAATAATTTGGCTATTAAAACTTTTGTGGATAACTAATTAATGCTTTTGCGTGATGATTAATTAGTTTCTATGTGCGGTGAATGAAATGCGAGAGATAGAGAGAGACAAACAATCACAAACACAATGTTTTATAGTGGTTCGGAGCTAACCCTTGCTCCTACGTCCACTCCCCAAGTCTCACTTGGGAATTCACTATAACCCCTTGGATTACAGCCGGTTGTTTTCCAAGCTCACAACCAAACTTATTGTTTTACGAGCTCACAACGAACTCGGTCGGTTTTTCCAGGCTCACCGAGTAGAACCACCCCGATTGTTTTCCCGGGAACACAATCGAACCCTTACACGCGTTGGTTTTACACTCGGCTCACCAACCAACCTCTATACCTTTGATTCAATCCCCCGATTGAACCAAGCAAAGACAAGATGGAAGTAAAAAGAAGTAACAGAAAAACAGAGCTTCTCAAAAGCAGATAAATAACAATATAAACAAAAGAGAAGTTAGAAGCCCTCAAACACGTTTGAGTTGGAGTAGAGTAGGGCTTCTTGAACTTCGGGTCTCCTCTTGAATGTCTGGTCGACTTGAATGCAGGAGGAGATCTCTTTCAATGTTGGGAAGAAGTAGGTGGATGCAGTTAATGTTGCTCTTCCCTCTTTTCCGTTGAAAACCAGGTTGCAGAGATTGAAAGCTTGATTACTTTGAGTGGAATGGTTGTTCTCTGCTTTGCTACAGTCCTCTGTGGCTATTTAAACCAACCCCCACGGAAACTAGCCGTTAGAGACCTTTTTCTGCCCGTTCTGCACACTCTGCACAGCCTGACAATATGTCCGTTGGTGGGTTGGAGTCGACTCGCGCGATCAGGAGTCGACTCGGCTGTAGCGGGAGTCGACTCATGCTTTTCTGGAGTCGACTCGGCAACTGTTTCGGATTTGAATTAAAGTAGCCTCTTCGACTAGGAGTCGACTCGTCTTGACTCGGAGTCGACTCGCCAACTTCTGGAGCTGACTTGGCATTTTCGGAGTCGGCTCATCCCATGAAGTCCACGGAGCCAATTTTCAACTTGGCCAACTCGAGTCGACTCGACTGTCCTGGGAGTCGACTCGGCGCTCAGAGCCCGAACTCCCGATCTTCTGTCTTTTGGCTCGTCCAGTCTTGGAGTCGACTCGAACTTCCCCGGAGTCGACTCGGCTCTCAGTTTCCGAAACTAAGTCTTCTGTGTTTTTAGTGAAGCGCTGCCTTGGAGTCGACTCGAGCTGTCTGGGAGTCGACTCGAATCTCAGAGACAGCAAATTGGTCTTCTGTCTTCTTTGGGGTCGCGGTGTCTCGGAGTCGACTCGCGTATTACGGGAGTCGACTCGAATCTCAGAGTCCGAAAAACGTTCTCTGACTTTTTTCTTGTGTTCCTCTGAGAGTCGACTCTCACTTTCTTTGGAGTCGACTTGCCAACCATCGGAGTCGACTCGCGTTCCACTGGAGTCGACTCGAATCTCAGACCCGAAAACTGCTCTCTGACTTTTCTGTCTGTAACTCCTTGGAGTCGACTCATACTACTCCGGAGTCGACTCGGTAAACATCGGAGTCGACTCGCGCACTTCAGGAGTCGACTCGCTGACAGGTTTTGAGTTGATGCTTTCTGCTTGTCTGTCTGTTCTCAGTCAGAGTCGACTCGTACTGCTCTGGAGTCGACTCGAGTCCGTGCCAGTGATTCTGATACGCTTGGAGTCGACTCGTAATACTCTGGAGTCGACTCGAGTCTCAGACTTTGGTTCAAACTGACTTCTTAACTTATCCAAACTATTATGAACCAAGTCTTGAGACACTTAGACAAGATTTTCACTGAAACACTTAATTGAATTCATTAGTAAACATAAGATATACTCAAATGCTTTGAGCTCATCAAAATCAAATAGGGGTTTCAATCAATCACTCCACAATCTCCCCCTTTTTGATGATGACAAAACTTTGAGTATATGTAAAGTGAATTGCTCAATAAACAAGGAAATAAAATCCATAAATGAATTCAAATGTCTGGTAATTTAATATATCCAAGCTTGAAAGGTGTGAAACAATAAATTTTGGAGTTAAAGCTCCCCCTTTCATTTGGAATTATATAAGCATTCATATCATGCAATCAATTGTTTGGCTTATATATATTTAATGATTTGGCTTTCTTAAAAATATTCAGATTCTCCCCCTCAACATATGCATTCTACTTATGATTTGATTTTAAATTTTTGGTTTTTAGAGGAAAAATCTGTCAACTTGTTCTTGAGTAGGATTCAGCTAATCTCCGAATATCCCTTGAATAGATTCTGGAGATTACTCCATTAGGAGCCCCAAAAGAGAGATAATGAGCCTCGAGGTACCAAATCCACTAAGAACAAATTATGTTTTAATTTTTGATTCTCATTTTGATTTCTTTTATGTTGATTCCATTTACATATCTATTCAATATTTCTCCCCCTTTTTGTCAGCGTATCAAAAAGGAGGTAAGCAGTACACACAATCAATCATAGATCAAATTGAACAGGAATTGAAGAGAACATGTCTACTCATTGTATTGATTTGTATGTAAATACATTTGAGAATACAATAAGTAAAGCAAAACAATACATGTCAAAATACAAAATGATATCTAGGGCTTCCTCGAAGAGGATGTGGCTCCCCGAGGCATGCGGTCAGCAAGTGCTTGGACCGCATTGGTGACGTGCTCTAGCTGGCGGATGATGGCCGAGGTGGCCCTGCTATGCATCGTGTCGAGCTCGGTCACCGACTTTTGCAGTGCGTCCAGCTTGTCGATGAGCACATTCGCCAAGCGCTCGGCCCCCTGAGTAGTGGTGCTCATGTCCTTCCGGATGTCATCGCGCATCTTCCGAGTGATGCCCGTGACCTCACTCATACTGGAGAACTGAGCCTGAATCAAACTCCTCACGTTGTAGATCTCTTCCCGTACATGGGCCGTCATGTCAGTCACGGCTGTCAAGGAAGGGACCAACTCAGAAGATGTGGGTGCAGGAGTGGGAGCTGGCACTGAACCTCGGAGCTCCCGAAGCAGATCATCCCGCAGATCTCGGACTATCTCCTGCCGCAGCTCCCGGAGCTGCTCAGGAGCGATGCGGACCTCCATGGGTGGTGGAGCCGAGGAGGAGGGTCCGACGGAGGTGGTAGGAGCAGAAGTGGATGGAAAGTCCGGTAAGTCAGGATAGTCAGAATCTGGCTCAGGACTAGGGGAGTGTCTGGTGGTCTGTGTGGCGATGGAGGACTTCCTAACCCATGTCCCCTCTATCTTCCGAAATCCCATCCTGTGTAGGGTCCCCGGACGCATGCGATCAGTCCATCGCAATGCGCGAAAGGGTTCCCCCTCAGGGATAGGAATCTCGTACTCCCTAAACAACAGAGTGAATACCATACCGTAGGGTAGGGTGAGCCTAGGTCTGTCTAGTGGCTCACACAGGTATCGATAAATGAGTTTGGGAAAGTTGATTGGGGTGTCCTGAAGCATGTAGAACATGAGAGCTAGGTCTCTCTCAGATACAAAATCAAATCTCCCGGTCTTAGGGAAGATGGACCTAGACAATATACTCAGGAGGATCCGCACCTCAATCGGAAGTGAGCTAGCGGATACCTCGTTTAAGGGTGACTGGGGTGGATGCCCTAGAATGGCCGTAAGGGCCTCAACCCTGTCCTCGGGGTGTGTGGGAGCCACCCCTACTTGTGGAAGGTGGAGGATGTGGGCAATAAGATCCTCCGTAATGAACAGAGGGACACCGGCTACCGTGCCCTCGATACCCCCATCTCCCCGATGGACGGTACCGTAAAACTCTCTAACTAATCCAGGGTAAGTTGGGAGATCTAATGTGAGGAAATACTCTAAGCCCTGGACACGCAATCTCTCACCTATGGTGAAACCCTCCCGGAAGAGATAGTCGAAATCGACATATCTCCCGGTGGTGACGGCCTTCCCGGCGCACGGCCTCGCGGGAACCGCCCTCGGCGGGGAACGAGCCGGAGGTTGTTGCCTCGCGGGATCGTGCCGAGCCTTGGAGCGCCTCTCGGGACCGGCCTCGGGTCGGGACCTCTTCCGGACGACGGCTTTACGAGGCATTAGGACCTAGATTGGGAGGAAAACCCTAAGGGACGGTGAAAGGTTGACGGAAAAGGCTTGGGGACGACCGGGGACGACCTAGGAGTCGGCTCTAGGGCTTGTGAACAGTGGCGGCGGAGAATAGAAGTATTTTCGAAACGACAAAGTTAGGGTTAAAAGTCGGATCCCGACTGCGAGTCGACTCCACTGAGTCGCGAGTCGACTCGACCTCGAGTTGACTCCAGAATATGCGCGAGTCGACTCCCCCTCGGCTGCCATCAATCTCGAGTCGACTCCCGCAAATGCGCGAGTCGACTCCCCCTCAGGAGCCGACTCTGAAACTTACTCGAGTCGTCTCTAACTTTGGCACGCACCTAAAAATCATGTTATGTTCGTGCCGAATGAGGGAAAATCGCTAAATTATGATCTGATTTGTTGATCATTGAAAAGAAACTCTATTTTAACCACAATCTAATCATCAAAATCAACGAATCTAGTGGAAACTACCACTAGGATGGATCAATCACTCCTAATCCCCTCCTAAGCACACTAAACCTCTCTTCACTTAGGGGTTTTGTAAAAATGTCTGCTAATTGATCATCAGTACAAACAAATTGTAGTGTCACATCACCATTCAGTACATGATCTCTTATGAAGTGATGTCTTATCTCAATGTATTTAGTTCTTGAATGCTGAATTGGATTTTTAGTTAGATTAATGGCACTTGTATTATCACAGTTAATAGGTATTTTATCTTGTTTAATGCCATAATCTTCTAATTGTTGTTTGATCCACAAGATTTGAGCACAACAACTCCCGGCTGCAACATATTCAGCTTCAGCAGTAGATAATGCAACCGAGTTTTGTTTCTTGCTAAACCATGAGATTAGGTTTTCTCCTAGAAATTGACAAGACCCGCTGGTACTTTTTCTATCAAGCTTACATCCAGCGAAGTCTGAATCTGTGTATCCTATTAGGTTTAGGCTAGATTCTTTAGAATACCATAACCCTATGTTCTTTGTTCCTATTAGGTATTTAAAGATTCTCTTTACTGCAATTAGATGTGATTCCTTAGGATTAGCCTGATATCTAGCACACATGCAAACACTAAACATAATATCAGGTCTACTTGCAGTAAGATACAATAAAGATCCAATCATACCTCTATATAGTTTCTGATCTACAGATTTACCTAATTCATCTTGGTCTAATTTGCATGATGAGCTCATGGGGGTGCTGATTGATTTGTTTCCCTCCATATCAAACTTCTTGAGCATCTCCTTGATGTATTTGGCTTGATTGATGAAGATGCCTCCTTCAGATTGTTTGATTTGAAGTCCAAGGAAGTAATTCAGCTCTCCCATCATGCTCATCTCAAATTCACTCTGCATCAAGTTAGCAAATTCTTCGTAGAGACGATTGTTAGTAGCACCGAAAATAATATCATCAACATAAATCTGTACTAACAACATATCTTTGTTTTTCTTCTTTAGAAACAATGTAGTATCTACATTACCCCTAGAGAACTCATGTTCTAATAGGAATTTGCTAAGCCTCTCATACCATGCTCTAGGTGCTTGTTTTAAACCATAAAGTGCTTTGTTCAATTTATAAACATGATTAGGGTATTGATGATTTTCAAAACCAGGAGGTTGTTCTACATATACCTCCTCATTAATATACCCATTTAAAAATGCACTTTTTACATCCATTTGAAATAACTTAAAGTCCTTAGAGCATGCAAAAGCTAGTAAAAGTCTAATTGCTTCAAGTCTAGCTACCGGAGCAAAAGTTTCATCAAAATCTATACCTTCTTCTTGATTATAACCCTTGGCTACTAATCTAGCCTTATTCCTTATTACAGTACCATTTTCATCAAGTTTATTTTTATAAATCCATTTGGTACCTATGATTGAATATTCAGTAGGTCTTTCAACTAGATTCCATACTTTGTTTCTAGTAAATTGGTTTAATTCTTCTTGCATTGCATTTATCCAATTTACATCTTTTTCAGCTTCTTCTATGTGTTTGGGCTCAAAATGAGAAACAAAGGCTAGATGATTATTTAAGTTCCTAAGGGATGCCCTAGTCCTAATAGGTTGAGATGGATCATCTAGAATTAATTCCTTAGGATGCCCGTGAGTATACCTCCAAGCTTTAGTTAGTCCATGATCCACAATAGCCTCTTGGCTTGATGATGCCTCTTCAATTAATTTTTGATTATCATCTTGTAATGTCATCTCATCTATCTTTTCTTCAAGAATTTCAGCATCATCATCAAATTAACTCTCTTACTAGAGGAGATATCACTTGAGTCATCAAAAACAACATGTATAGATTCTTCTATGACTAGGGTTCTTTTATTAAAGACTCTATAGGCTTTACTAGTTATGGAGTAACCTAAGAATATGCCCTCATCAGATTTAGAGTCAAATTTACCTAGATTATCTTTCCCATTATTATGAATAAAACACCTACATCCAAAAACATGAAAGTAATTAACTTTTGATTTTCTGTTTTTCCAAAGTTCATAAGGTATTTTCTTTATAATGGGTCTTAATAAAACTCTATTTAATATATGACAAGAAGTATTAATGGCTTCTCCCCAAAAGTACTTAGGGAGGTTACTTTCATATAACATAGTTCTAGCCATTTTCTCTAGAGTTCTATTTTTTCTTTCCACAACTCCATTTTGTCGTGGTGTCCTAGGTGCAGAAAAATTATGGGTTATCCCCTTTTTACTACAAAACTCATCAAATGACTGATTTTCGAATTCGGTACTATGGTCACTTCTAATAGCTATTACTGAGGTATCTCTAGCATTGGTTACTTCTTTATGGAATTTCTTAAAAACAGAAAATGCTTGATCCTTATGTGCTAGGAACATGACCCATGTGTACCTAGAATAATCATCTACAATAACTAGACCATATTTATTTCCACCTAGGCTTGTTGTTCTAGTTGGTCCGAATAGGTCCATGTGCAATAATTCTAGAGGTCTAGAGGTAGAGACACATTTTATGGATTTAAATGAGTTTCTAGATTGTTTGCCAAATTGACATGCTTCACATATTTTATTCTTTTCAAATTTTAATTTTGGCAAACCTATCACGGAATCTCTTTTAACTAGTTTAGTTATTGTGTCCATGCTTGCATGACCTAACTTACGGTGCCATAACCAACTAGCATCATTATCCTTAGTTTCATTAACAACTAAACATTGGTTATGTTTGGCAAGATCTTCAAGGTCTACAACATACACATTGCCACGTCTAATTCCTTTAAAGACTAAACTATTGTCATTTGGGTTTGTTATAATGCATAGTGATGGTTTAAACATAACATCATACCCTTTATCACATAATTGACTAATGCTTAATAGGTTATGCTTAAGACCATCAACATATCTAACATTATCAATCAACGTAGAAGGGGTAATTTGAACTTTACCAATACCAATGATGTGACCTTGGTTGTTGTCTCCAAAAGTCACAGCACCTCCCTTCTTAGCTTCAAGGGTGAAAAATTGATCCTTGTCACCCGTCATGTGTCTTGAGCAGCCACTATCCAAGTACCAGCAATTTTTGTTGACCTTGGCTGCAAGACACTCCTACACAAGCAGATCATATAATCTTAGGTACCCAAGTTTTCTTGGGTCCTTCATGGTTAGTCATATTGGTTCCTTTTGGAACCCATACCCTTTTAATTTTTCTTTTAGTTTTCCCTTTCCTATAGTCACATACATTTGCCTTATGTCCTATAGTTCCACAACAAAAGCAGATTACTTTCTTAGTTTTGCTTTCTCCAGCTTTAACAAAGAAGTTACTAAGAAGTTTTTGTTTATTTTTTGGATTATACCCTAAACCCGCTCTATTAAATACTGCTCGTTGACTATTTAGTATCATGTTCAATTTTTCAGAACTATATGTAAACTTTTCTACCAAAGGTTTGTACTTTTCAAGTTCTTTAGTTAGAGTTTGTTTTTCGATTTTTAGAATGTTTAAATCTTTTATGAGATTCTCGTTTAAGTTTTGTTTATTGTTGTTAAGTTCTGAAATTTCCTTAGTTAATTTTTCATTATCTTTACTCAAGGTATTAGTCTTTTGAGTTAAGAGTTGATTGCTTTCTTAAGTTCTAAATTTTCTTTGATAAGAACATCTTTATTCTTAACTAATGAATCATACTTACGGATATAAGTTTGGTTAGTTACTTTTAGTTCTTTGTTTTTAGCATTTATAGCCTTATATTCAATCATTAGTTCATTAAAAGCATCATAAAGCTCATCAAAAGTAAAATCTAAAGGCGATTCGGACGTTACCTCATTTTCATTGGCCATGAAGCAGAAATTGGCCTTTTCCTCTTGTTCCTCATCCGATGAAGAGGATGATGAGTCAGAGTCGGATAGTGTTGTGACAAGAGCCTTCTTCTTCTTGTACTTGCTCCCCTTCTTCAGTAAAGGGCACTCAGCTCTTATGTGACCCGGCTTCTTGCACTCGTAACATCCAATCCCCTCATTTTCCCTTTCCTTACCTTTATCCTTGCGATAGAAATTTGAGGGGCCTCTCCTTTGATGATAGGACTTCTTGTGGTTGATGAATTTTCTGAACTTGCGCACAAGAAGAGCCTCACCATCATCTCCCTCAAGCTCTTCTTCTTCACTACTGCTGCTGCAAGACAAGTCTTTATTAGATGATGTAGATTTAAGAGCTATTACCTTTTTCTTATGGGAGGACTCTTCTTTGCTGTGCTGCTTCATTGTGAGCTCGTGAGTCATTAGGGATCCAAGGAGCTCTTTGTTGGGAACCCGCCCATGCCGCTGATATTTCAAAAATTTTTCAGATGGCAGCGGAATCGGCATGCACGAGTTCGACGTTCATCGCATGAACGTTGTTTCGAGACCTTTCGTAATTAGGTAAGAATTAAAACTTTTAAAACTAATAGGAAGATCAAATCTTCACCTTGCGCGGGTAGATGATCACCGCAAATCTGAATTCGTGGTTTTGGAAGAGGGTTCGTTTGAAGCCGTTCAAACGTCCGGCCTCTACGGGTATCCACACGAAGTAGAGAACCGATCAAAGCTTTCTTGTCTTCCCGGGGTGCTAGCTCCCTTGCAAAGACTTCTTTTGATGGCTGATCTCCTCTCTTTCAATCAACCCTTGATTGTGCTTGAGAGGAGGAAGAGGAAGAAGGAACTCAAGGAAGAAGAACACAGCTTCTGCAGCCTTCTTTCTTTTCCCCGCGTTGGAAGAAGGATTGGAGGAAGAGGAGGCGGACAAGGCTCTCTTCTTTTTCCTTCTTGTTGGCGGCTGAACCAGGGAGTTGGGAGAGGGTGGCGGCAGCAAGGAGAAGAGGATTCAATTGCTTAGGGCGCCGGCCCCTAGTCCTCCTTATAAAGGGATTGGAGCTCCTAACTTTTAGGAGTTCCAATGACAACTTGCCTAAGAAGGGGGGGCGCCGGCCCTAGCTTCTTCATGTCGCCCTAGCCAAGTGAGAGGGGCTGATGTCCCTCTTACTTGGTTAACCTAATCCTCTTCCAAAGAGGATTAGGTGCCTCTCTCATGGTTTAATCCCAATCCAATTAGGATTAGCCAAATTTGGTTCAATCTACGCTAGTCCTAATCCAATTAGGACTTGAATGAATCATGACTCAATTGAACTCTTCAATCCTAATCCTATTAGGAGTCATGTTGATTCATTAGATTAATAATTAATTTAGACTTAAAGAATCCTAATCTAATTAGGATGTATTTAATTTTAGTCCTAATCCAATTAGGACTCTTATTTGAATCCGAAGTCCTAATCCAATTAGGATTTCTAGGAATCCTACTCCAAGTAGGAATCCAATTTTAATTCAAAATTCCTAATCTCATTAGGATTGTAGGAATCCTATTCTAAGTAGGAATTCCAGTCCTACTCCAACTAGGATTCCCAGCCCTAATCCAATTAGGACTCTAGGAATCCTACCCGAAGTAGGATTTGTGTTTAAGTCTAATTAATTAATTCCCTTTGTTCACTTCTTCAACTTCTATCAATCAAATTGATTTCTTTGTGATTCCTAATCACGATTTCAACCATCGGATCGGTCAATACTTCTAGTGTGTGTGACCCCATAGGTTCTATTCTGACTGGTAGTGAGATATATTGTGATCTCTATCACTATATCATTGAAAACTCCTTTCAATGGGTTGGAACGATTCCAACTCAACTCATTAGGGTTTATCGATCATCAAGATAATCCCTATGAGTCCCACCATCCACCAGTGACACCTAGCAGCATGTAGTGGCTACCCAGCAGAATGGAATGATGAACCTCTAGGTGCAGTTAACATGTGATACAGTCCTACTATCGTGGATCCCTACAGGACGGAGGTCATGGACAACTCGTCAAACCCCATCGTCTGTCATATGTCAAGATTTATTCGACTTGAGTTCGATAGTGGAAAACTCTTTTTCCACTTTATATTACTGCCCTGGCCAAGGTCTTAGAACTCAGTCTAACAAATCACATAGGATCACTCCTCTTCTATCAAGGTCGATAGATTCCTTATAGGTGCATACCCTACTCCTACAGTGAACCTACTGCAGCCAATCTACACTGCATGGACCCATATGGCTAGAGACCATGTATGTGTGCAGTCAAACTACAATAACCTCACTGTGAGTAGCCGAAGCACCGCAGGTCAAAGGACCAGTCACACTACTGCAACATCAAGCAAGTCACTGACGAGTGGATAGACATCCAAGTGACTTCTTGTCTTGGTCACGCTCAGTACCCTTGTTCTCTAACAAGCACCTGCACTATCACTTCAGTGTCCCTACACTGTGGACTCAAGTCTCGTCCATCCAGAAGGAAAGTGATCTGTGCACTGATCGGATCGATCACCGTCCTCGTGATGATCCATTGATCAGGAGCATTTAGAAATTAATCACCAATGATACATGGCTCAAATTCTCAACTCTTGAGAATATGTATCATCATCTTATTAATTTCTTGGACGATTCATAGACACATAAACAATATGAATGAAAAAGATGCCTTTTTTTTATTCAATAATAAATAGTCAAGTACAAAATTATGTCCCTAGAATCAACAATGTGTCAGCCAAATTGGCTTCTAGGGCATACATCTAACAATCTCCCACTTGCACTAAAGCCAATTGGTCATATATCTTAGGCCCATCTTCTCAAGGTGGGCTTCAGTCTTTTGCTGACTCAGCTGCTTAGTGAAAGGGTCTGCCACGTTATCCGCGGAGTCTACTCTCTGCACCTCTACATATTTCTTCTCCACATAGTCGCGTATGAGGTGAAAGCGCCGCTCTATATGCTTAGACTTCTGATGAGACCTTGGCTCCTTAGCAAGGGCTATGGCGCCATTGTTATCGCAGTAGAGTGTTATGGCATCTGATGTCATCACATCCAGCTCTGCAATGAATTTCTTGAACCAGAAGCCTTCCTTAGCAGCTTCAGAGGCGGCGATGTATTCGGCTTCCATAGTAGAATCAGCAATGATCGGTTGTTTAGAACTCTTCCAATTCACCGTACCACCATTGCACAAGAACACGTATCCAGATGTTGACTTCCTGTCATCGACATCAGTCATGAAGTCTGAATCTGTGTACCCTTCTACCTTTAACTCTGATGATCCTCCAAAAACCAAGAATAAATCTTTAGTTCTTCTCAAGTACTTAAGAATATTCTTCACAGCTGTCCAGTGTTCTTCACCTGGATTCGACTGATATCTGCTTGTGACACTCACAGCAAGAGCTATATCAGGTCGTGTACATAGCATGGCATACATGAGGCTTCCTATTGCCGATGCATAAGGAATCTTGCTCATGCGTTGAATCTCCTCAGATGTGTTGGGGCACATCTTCTTGGAGAGATGAATTCCATGCCTTAGGGGTAAGAGACCCCTCTTGGAGTTTTCCATGCTGAACCTCTTCAGCACCTCCTCTATGTACATCTTCTGTGAAAGGCCAAGCATCCTTTTAGATCTATCTCTATAGACCTTTATTCCCAAAATATAGGATGCTTCCCCAAGGTCTTTCATGGAGAATTCTTTTGACAACCAGACCTTGACCGAGGTTAGCATGGGAATATCATTCCCAATCAGGAGAATGTCATCTACGTACAGTACGAGAAAAACGACAGCACTCCCACTAACCTTTTTATAAACACATGGTTCCTCTTCGTTTTTGATGAAATCAAACGTTTTGATTGCATCATCGAAACGAGTGTTCCAACTCCGAGAGGCTTGCTTTAGTCCATAGATGGACCTTTGCAGCTTGCAGACCTTGTGATCTCCATCACTGGAAGTGAAACCCAAAGGCTGTTCCATATAGATATCTTCATCAAGATATCCATTCAGGAAAGCAGTTTTCACATCCATCTGCCAGATTTCATAGTCATGAAATGCTGCAATGGCAAGCAATGTCCGGATGGATTTTAGCATGGCTACAGGTGAAAAGGTCTCCTGATAGTCAATACCTTCGCGCTGACTATACCCTTTCGCCACAAGCCTTGCCTTATAGGTCTCTACCTCTCCATCCGAACCTATCTTCCTTTTGTAGATCCATTTGCATCCAATAGGTACAATACCTTCTGGTGGATCTACTAAGGTCCAGACTTGGTTGGAATGCATGGAGTCTATCTCTGACTTCATAGCTTCCAGCCATTTCTCGGAATCGATATCAGATATCGCCTCGTTGTAGGTTTTGGGATCCTGTATGTGATCCCTATCTCCCATCAGGAACATTTCCTCGGTATCCTCTCCTAGTATACCTAAGTATCTATCGGGAGGATGGGAGACCCTACTAGATCTACGAGGTGGTCGAGGGACATCGTGTACTGGCTCTTTATGAATGGGTTCAATAGGATCTGTTGCTGGTGGTCCAAACCGAGAACGATTGGCACTGCGGTGTGAACGGGGTTCCGTCTGAGTTGTCTTGGTTGGTGTTGGTTGCGCTCCACCTTCCGCCAAGAAACCTGCAAACAAGCCTTGCACCACCACCAGGGTGGTGATGGCCCTCCGACGGTCAAGTCAGAGGAGATTGGAGGAGGAGGAGAGGTGATAATCGCAAGTAAGAGAGTGCTCTGGGAGATATTGCTCACCCCCCCCTTTCTCCCCCCAGCCGCATATATACCTGGCTGGGGGGTCTCTCAGGGGGGTTCGTTATCGTGGGGCACGATGGTGTGGCCACTGACATGGCCGTTACAGGGCGTCGTGGAGCAGCACCGGGTACGGCCACGTCAGGGCATAGTGGGGCTCCGCTTTGTACGGCTGATGCAGGAGATCGTGGAGCAGCATCGGATACAGCCGTTGCAGGGAGTAGTGGAGCAGGAGGCCGCGGCGTGCCTCTGGGGAATAGCCTGTCGTTATCAAGAGATCTCCGACTCGGGGTCGGAGCGCTGGATCAAGGGGCAGCCGACTCGGGGTCGGGCTGCGGAGCCGAGGATATCCGACTCGGGGTCGGATTGCTGGATCAAAGGGCAGCCGACTCGGGGTCGGGCTGCGGAGCCGAGGACGTCCGACTCGGGGTCGGATTGCTGGATCAAAGGGCAGCCGACTCGGGGTCGGGCTGCGGAGCCGAGGACGTCCGACTCGGGGTCGGATTGCTGGATCAAAGGGCAGCCGTAGTCTTCCTGGGCGCGCGTGCCGGTCACGTGGGGCATGGCGGCTTATTTCCCCCATAACAGTAGCCCCCCACTTCCGAGCCTGGAACCAGAAGGGGAACAGGTGAAGGGAGTGATGTTTCGGGATTGCCGCCGTTCCTCGGAGAGGCGCGCGCGCTTCGAGCTCCCCGCCCTTTTTATGGCGTATGGCGGTTATTGCTGACCTGGCAGTCTGAGGATTTCGGCGGACATCCTTCCTTAATGGTGTCGATTCGCCTTTGGGGCGCGAGCGACCCTTCGGCAGCCAGGCGTCCTCTGGCGTCATCGAGGCGTCACTTGCCTTTCCGCCTATTTAATCGGGGGCCTTTCCCCGTCCGTCTTCTTCTTTACAGATATTTTCAAGTTTCCCCTTTGCGCAGCTGTTGCTGCCGTCGGACTGTTCACTTGTTTCTCCTTTGGCGCTCTCGGAGCCGTTCTTACCTCTTTTCCGGTGAGTTTTCCCCATTCTTCTACTTAGGGCTCTCCATACTTTCCCCTCTTATACTAGTGTACTCCAGTCGCTCCGGTCTTTCCCCCCTTCCTGTCCCCGTCCTGACCGTAGGTTATTGGCCATTAGGAATGGGCGAAGTGAGAGCAGACCAAATTAAGTCGGAGCTGGTCGCCACAGACTTAGACAGACTCGTGGCTCGGTACCACCTTCCCGAGGCCTGCAACGCCACGCTCCCGGGGCCTGAGGAGAGGATGTCCCATCCTCCTCCAGGGAAGATCGCTATCAATGAGGGCATTCTCCAGGCCGGGTTCCGCTTTCTCCCTTCGGACTTGGTCATGCAGGTGCTACGGGGTTTAAGAGTGGCACCGACGCAACTGGTGCCGAACTCGTGGCGGGCCCTGACGGTCTTCCAGGTTCTCTGCCGTATGCACGAGATCCCCGCCACCCTGAATGTTTTTTGGGAGTTCTACAGCCTGAGCGGCCACCCCCAGGACAAAGGGTGGTGGTGCTTCGCAGCGCGGCGAGGATGCGGCCTTGTCAAGGAGGCTCCTACCTCCATTCACAAATGGAAGGAGCGCTTCTTTTTTGTTGATGCAGATCCCTCTTGGGAAATCAGGGCGACCTGGGAGACCCCGATGAAGTCTCCGATCGGCCTATCGAGACTGTCAAGGGAGGAGTCCGATGGCTTGGCCGCCTTGAAGGGGTTGGTTGCCGAGGGCCAGCTCCCCCCGGTGGCCCGCCTTATTTCCGAGGATACTTTGGTGAATGTCGGTCTGAGCTCGGTCCCCACCGACCGTGAGTCCGCCACCGATTCTTTCTTGACTTTTTCCCTTCTTTCGTCCCGTTCTTTCCTTTGGTTTTCTCCGTCTCCGACTATCCCGTCCTTTTTGCAGAGATCGACGACGTCATGCGGTCGGTGAAGACAAAGGCTGTTGGTAGGGCGTCCCTGCTGGAAGCAGCCCAGAGGAGGAAACGAGCTCTTCCGAGCGGGGCCCCACCAGCGAAGAAGTCCCGTAAGGAGGTGCCTCCGACGCCGACCGACGAGTCCGGGCCCACCGATCAGGGAGACGTCGTGGGCACGGACCGGCAGCTGACGCTGTATCAGCCCTCCGGTGGTAAGATTGCCGCTACTCCGGAGGTATCATCCGAGCCTGCCCGAGACGGACGGGTCGGACGTGATCGGTCCCCGACCCGGCCTTCGACTCGGTCGGCTCCTGATGACTCGAGGAGGGACGCGCCGAGGCCCCGACCGAGCGGGACCCTATCAATTCCTGGGGTGACCCCCGCCCCGAGCGCGATCGGCCGGACTCTTCCCCAGGCGATGGATAGGGGTAAGGCTGCAGAACCACCGTCCGGCTCTGGGGAGAAATCGGGGTCTGCCTTCACTACCGATGGCGCCCGAAATCTCATCGAAACAGTGCTGCTGGAGAAGGACCGTCGGCGGGTCCGGAAGTTGGAGGTCTCTGACGTTGGGGCTGCCAGCTGTGTCTGTCTCATGTCGGTGAGTGTTCTTCTGGCCGCTTTTCACCATTTATTGGCTCTGTTGTTCTCCGCCTGACTCCCTTATTTTTCCTATTTCTTAGCTCGCCCAGTACATGATCCGTCTGGAGGAGTGCTACAAGGAACAGGCGGGGCTTCTGGCGAAGGCCGAGGACCGGCTGAAAGCAGTGGAAAAGGGAGGCCAGGCTGTGGCAGGCAGGACGACCGGGGACTTCGAGGCGAGGCTCCGGGAGGCCGAAGAGCGGGCACTCGGCTTTGCTGCCCTCGAGAAGCAACTGTTGGAGGCTCAGGAGCAGCTCAAGGTTGCCTCGGGTCTCGAGGGCGAGGTCAAGAAGGCGGATGAGCGGGCCGAGAAGCAGTCCCGAAAGGCTGCCGACTACCGGGAGAGGTGGGAGAAGGCCCAGCGGTCAGCCGACAACGCCCGCAACCGAACCCGGTCTCTTGAAGCTAAGCTGGGCGAATTGGAGTCGGCCTTGGAGAAGTCCCGTGCGAGCGATCAGGAGCTTCATTCGCGCCTGACGGAGGCTGAGGCTGCTCGCATTGCTGCCGAAGCGAAGCACAAGGAGGCTCGGGCTGAGCTGCTGAGGGTCTCCACCGAGGCGGAAGGCCGGATTGTGGCGAAGGTCTTGGAGGCGAAAGCCCAGATTATGGAGCGGGCAGAGGCGGCGCTGGCCGAGAGGAGTGCGGAAATCGGGCGTCAGGCGGTAGAGGCTTATCGCCAGTCCGCCAAGTTCGCTCATGATATGTCGGAGGCAGTACAGACCTATCGTCAGTCCGACGAGTTTGTCCGTGACGCGTCGGACGCGGGGGCCGAAGCCTTTGTCTTAGGCTTCGAGGAGGGCCTGGCAAGGGTGTCGGCTAAGTACCCCGAAGTTGACCTGAGCGAGATCTCCCTTCTCGACTCCTCTCTGGCGCCATTGCCTGTTGGTTCTCCTGCTGCTTCCCTACCTCCTGCGGACGAGCCCGACGTTCCCGACCCGGGAGTTCCTCCAAGCTGACCTCTTGTACCTTTCGTTGTCTTCTTTTTTTTTTTGTATACCGGCATTTTGCCAAAATTGTATGGGCCTCGCCCTGAAACAATGAAAATAATGCAAGTTGAATGTTTCTTCATCTCGCCTTCGTCCTTCTTTTTCTTTTAACTCTCGGTAGCGTCTTGCTGACTCCTGGCTCCCGAAATTCTTCCGGCGCTAGGCCAGGCATCCGAGGTTAGGCCTCAGAAAACTCTTCCCGGCGCTAAGCCAGGCAATCCGAGGGTTAGGCCTCAGGAAATTCTTCCGGTGCTAAGCCAGGCATCCGAGGGTTAGGCCTCAGGAAATTCTTCCGGCGCTAAGCCAGGCATTCCGAGGGTTAGGCCTCAGGAAACTCTTTCCGGCGCTAAGCCAGGCATCCGAGGGTTAGGCCTCAGGAAATTCCTTCCGGCGCTAAGCCAGGCATCCGAGGGTTAGGCCCCAGGCAGGGGGAAATTCTTCCGGGCGCTAAGCCAGGCATCCGAGGGTAGGCCTCAGGAAATTCTTCCGGCGCTAAGCCAGGCATCCGAGGTTAGGCCTCAGCGAAATTCTTCCGGCGCTAAGCCAGGCATCCGAGGGTTAGGCCTCAGGAAACTCTTCCGGCGCTAAGCCAGGCATCCGAGGGTTAGGCCTCAGGAAATTCTTCCGGCGCTAAGCCAGGCATCCGAGGGTAGGCCTCAGGAAACTTCTTCCGGCGCTAAGCCAGGCATCCGAGGGTTAGGCCTCAGGAAATTCCACTCGTTGGTCGACCAAGGCTGGCGCATGCCGAGGCCAACTGGTCGGGGCTTCAGGCTAGTCTGCTCCCGGGATGGTCATCGGGTTAGCCTGGCATCCGAGGGCCGAGCCTCGGGGACGCTTCCACTCGTTGGTCGGCCAAGGCTGGCGCAAGCCGAGGCGACCTGGTCGGGGCTTCCGGCTAGTCTGCTCCCGGGGATGATCATCGGGCTAGCCCAGGCATCCGAGGGCCGTCAAGCCTCAGGAAATTCCGCTCGTTGGTCGGCCAAGGCTGGCGCAAGCCGAGGCGACCGGTCGGGGCTTCAGGCTAGTCTGCTCCCGGGATGATCGTCGGGTTAGCCTGGCATCCGAGGGTTGTCAAGCCTCAGGAAATTCCACTCGTTGGTCGGCCAAGGCTGGCGCGAGCCGAGGCGACCGGTCGGGCTTCAGGCTAGTCTGCTCCCGGGATGATCGTCGGGTTAGCCTGGCATCCGAGGGCCGAGCCTCGGGACATTCCGCTCGTTGGTCGGCCAAGGCTGGCGCAAGCCGAGGCGACCGGTCGGGGCTTCAGGCTAGTCTGCTCCCGGGATGATCGTCGGGTTAGCCTGGCATCCGAGGGTCGAGCCTCGGGACATTCCACTCGTTGGTCGGCCAAGGCTGGCGCAAGCCGAGGCGACCGGTCGGGGCTTCCGGCTAGTCTGCTCCCGGGATGATCATCGGGCTAGCCAGGCATCCGAGGGCCGTCAAGCCTCAGGAAATTCCGCTCGTTGGTCGGCCAAGGCTGGCGCAAGCCGAGGCGACCGATCGGGGGCTTCAGGCTAGTCTGCTCCCGGGATGATCATCGGGTTAGCCTGGCATCCGAGGGCCGAGCCTCGGGACATTCCGCTCGTTGGTCGGCCAAGGCTGGCGCAAGCCGAGGCGACCGGTCGGGGCTTCAGGCTAGTCTGCTCCCGGGATGATCATCGGGTTAGCCTAGCATCCGAGGGCCGAGCCTCGGGACATTCCACTCGTTGGTCGGCCAAGGCTGGCGCAAGCCGAGGCGACCGGTCGGGGCTTTCGGCTAGTCTGCTCCCGGGATGATCATCGGGCTAGCCAGGCATCCGAGGGCCGAGCCTCGGGACATTCCACTCGTTGGTCGGCCAAGGCTGGCGCAAGCCGAGGCGACCGGTCGGGGCTTCCGGCTAGTCTGCTCCCGGGATGATCATCGGGCTAGCCAGGCATCCGAGGGGCCGAGCCTCGGGAAATTCCGCTCGCTGGTCGTGCGCTTGTCGCTCGCTGCCCGACGGGGTTTCTCCGTGGCCAGCCGCGATCATGTTTCTCCTTTTCTCTAAGCGTTGCCTGGGGGAACACGAGAAGGGCATTAAACGCTAATTAATGCGTTACCTGGGAAATCGGATCGCCAGCTGCTGCTTGCGAGGAGTGTTAGTTGAGCGGCCGCGATACGCGGGTTCTTCGAGGAGGATACGGCCTGGGCGCGAGCGGAGATATGTGGACCTAGGGGTACATGACACCCGGATTGTCCTGCACAAAGAATGCGGTTTAAGGAGAATGACGCTTAGGAAATCGCGGGGAGATACGCCTCGGGAGCCGGAACGGCTCCGGTTTCAATGCGCCTGCATTTATTGGAGCCACCCGCATCGGAACGACCAGGGGGCCGCAGTTTGGCTATAAATACAGGTGCAGGTACGATGGAGTTTGCCAAGCCGGAGCTGTTCAGGTTGCCATGGATCGCGGACCTCCTCCTTGGCATATGACTGAGAGACTCCTGTTGAAGGAAAGGGGAGGCGCTCCCCTTGCGACTTCAGCCAACTAGCCGTTTCATCTGGGATCAACAAGGAGGGTCTTCCCGGCGGAACTCCGCTCTAGGCGTTTCATCCGGGATCACATCTCCCCTCCTTGAAGTTCAGCCTCCCGATTGAGCTCTGCACCAGACGCTCAGTCCGGGACCGCGCCTCCATATGCTCTTCCCCCTCGAATTCCTTCTCTTTCCTACCACTGGGGAGGATGGGAATATCCTTTGGAGGCGGCGTTCCCCTGGGGGCAGCGGGAGCTTCTTCTGCGGCGGCTCCTCGTCTTTTTGGTGAGGTGCTGGATGGCGCCTCCGGTTAGAAGCACCCACTTCCGGTGGGATTGCAGCTGCTTTGGGTTGAGGGTTTGGGATCCTCGGTCCTCAGCTCCACGGATTCTCCACCTCTTCTTTGCTTTCTTTACTCCCTAATTCCCCTCTGGGAATTCCTTGTAATCACACGAGCACGCCATTGTAACCAGAAATTATTGAAATGAAAAGTGTTGCACACTTTTCAAATTGTCTTTCTGGCCTTGTTGTTCTACTGGTAATACATCCGCAGGTTAGCGGAATTCCAGCCCCTTGGAATTTCTCGGCCATCTAGGGCTTCCAACTGGTAGGAGCCAGGTCGGTTTACCCAACGAACTTTATACGGGCCTTCCCAATTCGGCGCTAGCTTCCCACCTCCGTAGGTTGAGATGCCTTAGCTCGCCTCAGCACCAGATCTCCAATTCTGAAAAGCTTTCGGTCGGACTTTGGAGTTGTAATATCGGGCCACCCTCCGCTGATACATTGCCATCCGAACCTGCGCCATTTCCCTTGCTTCTCCAAGAGATCCAGGTTCCCTCGGAGTTGCTCCGAGTTGGCCTCGGGTCGGTGTGCGGCTACCCGAGGTGAGGGAAGTCCGAGCTCTACGGGGACAACGGCTTCCGTGCCATAGGTTAGGCTGAAAGGCGTCTCCCCGGTAGGAGTCCGATGCGTGGTCCGATACGCCCAAAGGACATTCTCGAGTTCCTCGACCCAAGCTTGCCCCGTCCGTCCGATCCGCGCTTTGATACCTTGGAGGATTGTCCGATTTGTGACCTCGGCCTCGCCGTTGGTTTGGGGATGCGACACGGACGTGAACCGATGTTCGATCCCGAACTCCTCGCAGAAGTCTCGGAAATGCTTGTTATCAAACTGTCGACCGTTATCCGAGATGAGGACCCGAGGTACCCCAAATCGGACAATGATGTTCTTCTTTACGAACTTCCGGACTTGCGCCTCCGTGATGGTGGCCAGTGGCTCTGCCTCCACCCACTTGGTGAAGTAGTCGATGGCGACAATCAAAAATTTCCGCTGGGCCGAAGCGATGGGGAATGGTCCGAGGATATCCATTCCCCACTGTGCAAAGGGCCAGGGGGCGGTGATTGGCGCCAAGGGAACAGAGGGGACTCTCTGGATGTTGGCGTGGCGCTGGCAGGCGTCGCATTTCCGTACGTGATCCTTTGAGTCTTCCAATAAGGTCGGCCAATAGTAGCCTTGCCTCATGATCTTATGTGCCAGGGACCTAGCCCCCAGGTGCGATCCGCAGATGCCTTCGTGGACTTCGCTGAGGGCGTAAGCCGCTTCCGAAGGGCGGAGGCACCTTAAGAGGGGGGCGGTGAACGAGGTCCGATACAGCCTCCCTTCGTAGAGTACGTAGTGGGCGGACTTCATAACAAGTCGCCGAGCTTGATCTTCATCTTCGGGGAGGATCCCTTCGGCGAGGTAAGCTACAAGCGGGTCCATCCAAGATGGTTCCGGATCAATTGCCATTACCGCTTCAGCCTCGCCGATGCTCGGGGCATCTAGGGTCTCCAGGTATATCGCCCTTGACAAGTTGTGTGCCTCAGCGCCCACCAAGCGGGACAACCTGTCGGCCCTAGCATTTTCGCTCCTTGGGACCTGCTGAATGTCAATACTGCCGAGGTCGGGAATGAGTGCTTGCACCTTCCGGACGTAGCTCTGCATGGTCGGGCTCCGTGCCTCGAACTCCCCTCGAACCTGCCCGACCACCAGCTGGGAGTCGGTGAAGACCTTCAGACGCCGGATGCCGAGCTCCTTGGCGAGTTTGAGTCCCGTGACTAGGGCCTCGTACTCCGCCTCATTGTTGGTCACTGGAAATCCGAACCTCAAGGCATACTCGGCTATCACTCCATCGGGATTGGTAAGGACCAGCCCAGCCCCTCCACCTTCAGGGTTCGACGACCCGTCAATGTGGAGCGTCCAGATCGGGAGATCGAGGCTGGGTGTTTCCGGCGGCCTAGGTTCCGCCTCCTGCACAGTGCACTCAGCGAGAAAGTCCGCGAGCACCTGGGCCTTGATGGCGGGCCGGGGCTGGTAGCGGATGTCGAACTCACCAAGTTCTACTGCCCACTTCACCAGCCGTCCCGCATTCTCAGGATTGCTGAGGATCTGCCGCAGTGGTTGATCGGTCAAAAGGGTGACAGAATGAGCCTGGAAATAGGGGCGAAGCCTCCTGGTCGCAGTCAGCAGCGCGAAGGCGATCTTTTCAGCCTTCGTGTACCGCGTCTCGGCATCCCGGAGGACTCGGCTGGTGTAGTACACGGGCTTCTGAAGTTTTGCCTCTTCCCGAACCAGTACTGCGCTGACTGCGGTTGGGGAGACCGCCAGGTAAAGGTAGAGCATCTCCCCCTCTTGCGGCTTGGACAGCAGGGGAGGAGACGCCATGTACTCCTTGAGCTGGTCGAACGCCACTTGACATTCAGCCGTCCAGAGGAAGTCTTTCGGGCGCTTCAACACCTTGAAGAACGGTTGGCAGCGTTCGGCCGATTTTGCCACAAATCGTCCGAGCGCGGCGACCCTCCCAGCGAGCTCCTGAACCTCCTTCACTTTGGTCGGAGGGGACATATCTTGGATGGCCTTGATTTTGTCCGGGTTGGCCTCGATCCCCCGCTGGTTGACAATGAAGCCGAGGAACCTCCCGGCCGAAGCACCAAAGGCGCACTTCGCTGGGTTTTAGCTTCATACGAAACTTCCGCAAGGTGGCGAAGGTCTCCTCCAGATCCGCAATGTGCTGATCCGCATGGCGGCTCTTTACCAGCATATCGTCCACGTACACCTCCATGTTCCGGCCGATCTGCTCCTTGAAGATTTTATTGACGAGGCGCTGGTAAGTAGCGCCAGCGTTCTTCAGACCGAAGGGCATTACCTTGTAACAGTACAGCCCCCTGTCTGTTATGAAGGCCGTTTTCTCCTCGTCCTGTGGAGCCATCATTATTTGGTTGTAGCCGGAGAAGGCGTCCATGAAAGACAGCAGCTGATATCCGGAAGTCGCGTCGACCAGTTGGTCTATTCGCGGAAGCGGAAAGCTATCCTTGGGGCACGCCTTGTTCAGGTCGGTGTAGTCGACGCACATCCTCCACTTCCCGCTCGCCTTCCCGGACAAGTACGACGTTTGCCAGCCACTCGGGGTAGCTCACTTCCCTTATGAAACCTGCCTCCAAGAGTTTGTCTACCTCCTGGTCGACCACCCGGATCCGATCCGGGGCACAGTGTCTCTTCTTTTGCTTTACTGGTCGGTGGGTCGGGTCGACGTTGAGGGCGTGAGAAATGACCTCCGGGTCGATCCCAGGTACATCGGCCGCCGACCAGGCAAACACATCAGCATTGGCTCGGAGGAATTCCACTAACCGGAGCCGAGCTTCCAAGTCGAGGTTGGCACCGACCCGGACCGTGCGGTCCGGGCGGCCTTCTTCGAGGGGAACTTCGATTACGCCCTCGGCCGGCTCCCCGTGCCGCAAGGCCACTTCGTCTCTGGCGTCAAGGGACTCGACGCTTAGGGCCTCCATGGGCTTCTTCCCTTTGAGAGTTGCTAGGAAACACTGCCGTGCGGTTGGTTGGTCACCTCGGACCTCTCCAATCCCGGCCGCCGTGGGGAACCGCATGAGCAAATGGTAGGTAGAAACCACCGCGCGAAGGGCGTTCAGTCCGGGTCGTCCGAGGATAGCGTTGTAGGCCGAGGGGACACGGACGACCAAGAACCCGAGTCGCACCGTGGCTTCTGCGGGTGCAACGCCCGCAGTCACAGGCAGCTCAATGACACCTTCGGCCGAGATAGCGTCTCCAGTGAATCCTATGAGGGGGGTGGATGTTTTGTGCAACAATTGTCGGGACAAGCTCATCTTTTGGAAGGCCTCGTAATACAAAATATCAGCTGAGCTTCCACTATCCACAAGAACACGCCTTACATCATAGTTCGCCATAGTGAGAGAGATCACCATGGCGTCATCGTGGGGAGTCTGAACCCCCTTTACATCTTCATCACAAAAAGCGATTACATTTCCGACCCGCTGCCTCTTCGCGACGGCCCACTCCTGATGCTTCCGCCGAGCCCCCTGCGTTCCTCACGGGCCGAGAGCAGCCCCCAGTGATGGTGTGGATCACTCCCGCAACGGGTCGATTCTGCTCCCGAGGCTCCTGAGGGGCCGGGTCGGCCGGACGCGGGTCTGCCGGGGGACGTCGGTCGTTTACATATCGACCGAGACGCCCTCGGCGAATGAGAGCCTCGATCTCGTCCCGAAGCTGGAAGCAGTCTTCGGTATCGTGGCCGTGGTCTCGGTGGTACTCACAGTACGCCCGAGAAGGCCTCCTCCCAGGGATCTTCTTCATCTGCCTCGGGACCGGGAGGTCCTCCCGCCCCTTGACCTCCATGAGGATCTGGGCCCGGGGGGCCAGGAGTGGGGTGTACCGGTTGAAGCGTCGGTGCGGAGAACGAGGGCGTGTGGCGCCGTGGTTCCTTGCTGGTGACGGGCTTCTGCGCCGGCGTTGAGGCGTCGGGCTCCTCCTCTGGGGTGCCTCTTTTCGCCTTTTCTTCCCGGGCTTTAGAGGGGCCTCGGCGGCCTCCTTGTTCCGGTGGGAGGCTGCCTCCTCGGCGTCTGCATACTGGTTTGCCCGAGATAACAGCTCCGGGAAGCTCCGCGGCAGGCGTTTGTCCAGGGAGAAGGTGAGTCTGCCCTTCCGGAAGCCACGCTTCAGGGCTGAGAGAGCCACTTCCTGGCTCAGGTTCCGGACCTCCAGTGTAGCCTTGTTGAAGCGGGTGAGATAATCCCGCAGGCTTTCTCCCTCGTTTTGCCGGACATCAAAGAGGGAGTCGGAGACCAGTCGCCGCCTGCTACTGACGGCGAAATGGCTGATGAAGAAGCGGGTGAACTGGTCGAAGGACTGGATGGAGTTAGCCTCCAGGCCGGCGAACCATGCCCTTGCCGGGCCACGGAGGGTCGCCGGGAAGGCCTTGCAGAGGAGCGGATCCGATGCTCCATGGAGGAGCATAAGAGTCCTGAAACTCTCCACGTGGTCCCGCGGGTCCGCCGCCCCGTCGTAGGGTTCGATCGCCGGCATTTTGAACCCCGGCGGGTTCGGGGTCCGCAGGATCCTCGAGGCAAGCGCCGGCTGGGAGGAGATCTCCAAGTCAGCGAAGGGATCTTTGGAGTGGCCCTTCAGGACCTGGAGTTGTCTGTGGAGATCGTCCACCCGCCGGTCCAGGGAGCGCGACCGGTGGGTGGGGGACAAGGAGCGGCGCGAGGGGGACCGACTGGAGTGCGGGCCCCTCGAGGACTGGGGTGTCTGAGAACGCGCCCGGGTCCGCCTCTCGTACCCCGCACAGCTCCGATGAGAAGGTCCTGGCAGAATGGACCGCACTCGAGAATCCTCCTCGCGCCGGCGCTCCTCTCCATGGGAGAGGAAGGAGCGCGGGTTGTGAGGAAGAGGCGAGTGCTCGGGGGCAGCGGCTCCTGAGCCCGTTGCGGCACCCGAGAGATCACACCCTGCAGATTCTGCACTGCCTCCGCGAGGGTGCGAACCTGCTGGGCTAGCTGGTCGAACTGAGCAGCTTCGACCGTCTGAATGGGAGAAGGGGCGGTGGGAGTGCTGCTGAGAGTGCGTTGGGGACGCAGCAGCCTCTCGGCCGGAGGCGCGAGAGGCTCCGCGACCGGAAAGCATTGGAAGCTCCACGACCACCTCGCCGTGCCATTACGATCGTTCTAAGATTCGGTCCCTTCCTCTAGCGCCAACTGTTGCTGGTGGTCCAAACCGAGAACGATTGGCACTGCGGTGTGAACGGGGTTCCGTCTGAGTTGTCTTGGTTGGTGTTGGTTGCGCTCCACCTTCCGCCAAGAAACCTGCAAACAAGCCTTGCACCACCACCAGGGTGGTGATGGCCCTCCGACGGTCAAGTCAGAGGAGATTGGAGGAGGAGGAGAGGTGATAATCGCAAGTAAGAGAGTGCTCTGAGAGATATTGCTCACCTCCCCCCTTTCTCCCCCCAGCCGCATATATACCTGGCTGGGGGGTCTCTCAGGGGGTTCGTTATCGTGGGGCACGATGGTGTGGCCACTGACATGGCCGTTATAGGGCGTCGTGGAGCAGCACCGGGGTACGGCCACGTCAGGGCATAGTGGGGCTCCGCTTTGTACGGCTGATGCAGGAGATCGTGGAGCAGCATCGGATACAGCCGTTGCAGGGAGTAGTGGAGCAGGAGGCCGCGGCGTGCCTCTGGGGAATAGCCTGTCGTTATCAAAGATCTCCGACTCGGGGTCGGAGCGCTGGATCAAGGGCAGCCGACTCGGGGTCGGGCTGCGGAGCCGAGGATATCCGACTCGGGGTCGGATTGCTGGATCAAAGGGCAGCCGACTCGGGGTCGGGCTGCGGAGCCGAGGAGTCCGACTCGGGGTCGGATTGCTGGATCAAAGGGCAGCCGACTCGGGGTCGGGCTGCGGAGCCGAGGAGTCCGACTCGGGGTCGGATTGCTGGATCAAAGGGCAGCCGTAGTCTTCCTGGGCGCGCGTGCCGGTCACGTGGGGCATGGCGGCTTATTTCCCCCGTAACAGGATCCATGACTCGTTGCTTTTCAGAGACTTTCTCTTCAAGCTCAATTTTCCTCCCACTGCCTTTCAAGGATAAACTGATTTTCCAAGAAGATGGCATGACGGCTCACAAACACTTAACACTAATGACTCTTTAGGATATCCTATAAAACGAGTACTTAATGGTCCTAGCCTCTAACTTGTCCGCCTGTAGTCTCTTGACGTGGGCCGGACATCCCCAAATCTTGAGATGACCCAGACTTGGTTTCTTACCATGCCATATCTCAATACGGTGTGGTAGGAACAGATTTAGAGGGAACTCTATTCAATAAATAAATCGCTGTGAGTAAGGCATCTCCCCAAAGGAACATAGGTAAATCAGTGAAGCTCATCATGGACCTGACCATATCCAATAGGGTCCGATTCCTCCTCTCTGACACCCCGTTGAGTTGAGGTGTACCCGGAGGTGTCCATTGTGAGACTATGCCCGTTTTCTTTGAGATAGTCCCGGAATTCCCCCACTAAGGTATTCTCCTCCTCGATCTGATCGAAGAGCCTTAAGAGGTTTTCCAGTTTGTTTTTCTACTTCATTCTTGAACTCTTTGAACTTTTCAAAAGACTCAGACTTGTGTCTCATAAGATACACATACCCATACCGTGAATAATCATCGGTAAAGGTAATGAAGTAAGAATAACGTCCCCTGGCTAGCACATCGAATGGGCCACATACATCTGTATGTACTAGGGTAAGTATTTCAGTGGTCCTCTCCCCATGTCCTACAAAGGGCAGTCTAGCCATTTTTCCTTGAAGACAGGACTCGCAAACTGGATATGACTCGGAAGTCAATGAGCCTAAAAGCCCATCTTTATCCATTTTGTTTCATTCTGTCCTCTCCAATATGGCCAAGCCTGAGGTGCCACAAATATCTTTGGTTTATCTCATCTCTGGATCTTTTGGATTCTTTGGCACTCACTCTTGCTCGGTAACATTCACAGATACATCCATATGTAAATGATAGAGACTGTCAATCATGAAACCACGTGCGACTATTTTATTTCTTAAATAAATAGAACATCAGTCTTGTCAAATGTAAAAACATGTCCTTCCTGTGCTAGACATGAAACAGAAATCAAATTTCTGCTAGCAACAGGTACATAATAGCAGTCTCTAAGTAATAAACTAAATCCAGACGGTAGTCGCAGATGGTAGGTGCCCACAGCCACAGCAGCAACTTTTGCCCCGTTGCCAACCCGAAGGGTTACCGCACCTTCCGCCAGCCTTCTACTTTCCTTTAGACCCTGCATGGTAGTGCACAAATGAGCACTAGAACCAGAATCTATAACCCAACTAGAAGTAGAAGAAACCGTTAGATTAGTTTCAATTATGAGCAAGTCTATACCTTCTGAAGGTGTGTCACCTTTCTTGTTCTTCAGGCTCTCGAGGTATGAAGGACAGTTTCCTCTTCCAGTGGCCTTCGACATTGCAGTGGAAACATTTTCCTTTGTCGTTAGCCTTTTTCTTTTGAACTTCCTTCTTTGGCTTCTTGTCTTTCTTCTGCTTCTTAGCAGGCTTCTTTTTCTTCCAAGTAGACTTTCTCTTGGACCAGAAGTCAACTCAGCAGCAAGGACATTGCCCCTTGAACCTTTCAAGGCTCCCTCAGCAGTTACCAACATGTTGATTAGTTCAGTCTTAGTGCATTCAATCTTATTCATGTGGTAGTTTACTATAAACTGACCAAATGAATCAGGAAGTGACTGTAGGAATCAAATCCACTTGTAATTCCTTGTGCATGTCCATACCGAGCTTCTCAAGCTCCTCTAGGTCCTTGATCATGGTCAGACCGTGATCATGGACAGACTGCCCCTCGCGCATCTTGCTTTGAAAAGCCTCTTGGACACTTCAAAACGAGCTGTGCGACTCTGCTCACCATACAACTCTTGCAGGTGTGCCAGTATGTCCCTAGCAGTCTTCATATTTTCATGCTGGCATTGGAGTTCATTAGACATGGATGCCATCATATAGCATTTTACTCTAATGTCATCATCCAACCACTTTTTATGCATCTCACGCTGAACATCAGTAGGACGTGTTGGTAGTGTGGGGATATCTGAATCGAGTATGTAGGCCTATTTTCTCACAGTCCAAAACAATTTTGAGATTTCTAAGCCAGTCTTTGTAATTGGTTCCGGTCAGTCGTTGGTCTCAGAATACGGGTCAAAGGGTTTGAAGCCGACATTGTATCTGCAGAGAGTAAAGATTCTAGTTAGAACTTTTGTACTTGATTCTAATCTGTTCTAAGGTCTTTTAGAACAAATGTAACTCCCACTATTTTCTCGAATCCCTCACACTCCCCAGGTAGGGAAACGGAAATCCCACACGACTAGGGTTTTCTAGTGGGTACTGGCGGTCCCACCGATTTACATGCCACCTCACCTAACAGTTATTGGTGACACATAGATGGATGAGTGTACAACTCTTGTACAATGCTTCTCAAGCATGGTGCAGTGTAACTTGGTCTCTAAGCCATGAAGACCTCACCAAACAGTTATTGGTCCCATTTCTTAGTTAAGTCAGACCCACCCGTATAACCGTAGGAATAAAGTCGTCATTGGGTCCTCACCTAACAGTTATTGGTGCCCAACCCCACCTTTACCCTACACATCTCATGTCTATAGAGAGGTCCAGCCCCGATGCAACTTTGACCACTGTGTCCAGCCGAGACAAATCAACATCAGAAAGGCCTTAGCAGCTCTACTACAGTGGAAGACCTATTGACTTAATATTGGTTAATCAAGGTCTTAGTGTTTGCAACCTTGAGCCCTTCATAATAGGTAATCGAACAATTGGCCAGGTAAGCAGGTGGGAGGCTCCCCTTACTCAGAGAGTAAGGTCCTAATTAAGTAACCACCTTTCATGCCTTTCCTAGACACCAATTTGATCAATTAATCTAATATGACTTGCTCATGTCGGTTCACGCTCGACTTGATTGAGGAGGTTTTGATTTAGGTCTCAATT